>NW_022262666.1:196636-214900 GCF_002021735.2 Oncorhynchus kisutch | reverse complement strand
TGAGAGCCGGGGGCGAAGGAGACCTCCGAGTGACGGAGACGCTGGGTTTTACGACAAGAAGAAAGTCCAGAAGGACAAGAAACGGAGTCTGTCTGGGGAGTACTGAACCAGAACCTCTGAGGAGAGGAGAGCTCTCTGGTCTCGTTTCAAGCCAAGCCCAGGTACTGGTTCAGGTGAGTACCAACGGAGCCCGTCCACAAACACAGCCGGTAGCTGGTGTGGCATTTGATCAAATACTAATTAATTACGGATTTCAGCATCCAACAATAGTATGTAGTTAGTTACACAGCCAGTCAGCCCAGATAACGGTGGTGGGGATGGTATTAGTAATAATAGTGGTAGTAGCAGTAATAGTAATAGTAGTAGTAGTAGCATTAGCAGTGGTAGTAGCGTAGCAATAGTAGCGTTGGTAGTAGTAGCATGTAATAGTAGCAGTGGTAGTAGTAGCAGTGGTAGCAGTAATAGTAGCAGTAGCAGTAATAGTAGCAGTAGCAGTAATAGTAGTAGTAGCAGTAATAGTAGCAGTAATAGTAGCAGTAATAGTAGCAGTGGTAGTAGCAGTAATGGTAATAGTAGCAGTAATAGTAGCAGTAATAGTAGCAGTTGTGGTAGTAGCAGTTGTGGTAGTAGCAGTTGTGGTAGTAGCAGTAATAGTAATAGTAGCAGTAATAGTAGCAGTTGTGGTAGTAGCAGTAATAGTAGCAGTAATAATAGTAATAGTAACAGTAATAATAGTAATAGCTAGTTAACAGAACACAGCCAGCTAGCTAGTAGCTAACGTAAGTTACTTAATGCAGGGTTACAGCTAGCCAGCTAACTAGTTTGTTGTAGCTAGCTCCTAGACAATTGAGGAGCAGTGTAGACAGATGTAGATGGAGGGATTGAGGTGCAGTGTGGAGAGATGGAGGTGCAGTATGTATATATTGAGGTGCAGTGTGGACAGATTGAGGTGCAGTGTGGACAGATTTAGATGGAGGGGATTGAGGTGCAGTGTGGAGAGATTGAGGTGCAGTATGTATATATTGAGGTGCAGTGTGGACAGATTGAGGTGCTGTGTGGACAGATTTAGATGGAGGGAGTGAGGTGCAGTGTGGACAGATTGAGGTGCAGTATGTATATATTGAGGTGCAGTGTGGACAGAGTTGAGGTGCTGTGTGGACAGATTGAGGTGCTGTGTGTATATATTGAGGTGCAGTTGTGGACAGATTTGAGGTGCAGTGTGGACAGATTGAGGTGTAGTATGTATATATTGAGGTGCAGTGTGGACAGATTGAGGAGCAGTGTAGACAGATTGAGGTGCAGTATGTATATATTGAGGTGCCGTGTGGACAGATTGAGGTGCAGTGTGGACAGATTGAGGTGCAGTATGTATATATTGAGGTGCAGTGTGGACAGATTGAGGTGCAGTATGTATATATTGAGGTGCAGTGTGGACAGATTGAGGTGCAGTGTGGATATATTGAGGTGCAGTGTGGACAGATTGAGGAGCAGTGTAGACAGATTGAGGTGCAGTGTGGACAGATTGAGGTGCAGTATGTATATATTGAGGTGCAGTGTGGACAGATTGAGGTGCAGTATGTATATATTGAGGTGCAGTGTGGACAGATTGAGGTGCAGTATGTATATATTGAGGTGCAGTGTGGACAGATTGAGGAGCAGTGTGGACAGATTGAGGAGCAGTATGTATATATTGAGGTGCAGTGTGGACAGATTGAGGAGCAGTGTGGACAGATTGAGGTGCAGTATGTATATATTGAGGTGCAGTGTGGACAGATTGAGGTGCAGTATGTATATATTGAGGTGCAGTGTGGACAGATTGAGGAGCAGTGTGGACAGATGTAGATGGAGGGATTGAGGTGCAGTGTGGACAGATGTAGATGGAGGGATTGAGGTGCAGTGTGGACAGATGTAGATGGAGGGATTGAGGTTTATTTTTTTATTTCACCTTATTTAACCAGGTAGGCTAGTTGAGAACAAGTTCTCATTTACAACTGCGACCTGGCCAAGATAAAGCATAGCAGTGTGAGCAGACAACAAAGAGTTACACATGGAGTAAACAATTAACAAGTCAATAACACAGTAGAAACCAAAGGGGGAGTCTATATACAATGTGTGCAAAAGGCATGAGGAGGTAGGCAAATAATTACAATTTTGCAGATTAACACTGGAGTGATGAATGATCAGATGGTCATGTACAGGTAGAGATATTGGTGTGCAAAAGAGCAGAAAAGTAAATAAATAAAAACAGTATGGGGATGAGGTAGGTGAAAAAGGGTGGACAGATGTAGATGGAGGGATTGAGGAGCAGTGTGTATATATTGAGGTGCAGTGTGTATATATTGAGGTGCAGTGTGGACAGCTGTAGATGGAGGGATTGAGGTGCAGTGTGGACAGATTGAGGTGCAGTGTGGACAGATTGAGGTGCAGTGTGGACACCTGTAGATGGAGGGATTGAGGTGCAGTGTGGACAGATTGAGGAGCAGTATGTATATATTGAGGAGCAGTGTGGACAGCTGTACATGGAGGGATTGAGGTGCAGTGTGGAGAGATTGAGGAGCAGTATGTATATATTGAGGTGCAGTGTGGACAGATTGAGGAGCAGTGTGGACAGCTGTACATGGAGGGATTGAGGTGCAGTGTGGAGAGATTGAGGAGCAGTATGTATATATTGAGGTGCAGTGTGGACAGATTTGTGTGCAGTGTGGACAGCTGTAGATGGAGGGATTGAGGTGCAGTGTGGACAGATTGAGGTGCAGTGTGGACAACTGTAGATGGACGGATTGATATGTATGTGTGTGTGTGTGTGTAGATCTGTCCCTAGCGAGGTTCATGGGGGCGGAGCTGACCCGAGGATACTTCCTGGAACACAATGAGGCTAAATACACAGAAAGACGAGAGAGGGTCTATACCTGCCTCCGGATCCCCAAGGAACTAGAGAAGGTACACACACACACACACAACCTTGGTTGAGGTTGACCGACTCTTTAGCTCTTCCTCACCCTCCTCCCGCTCTTCCTCCTCCCGATCTTCCTCCTCTTCCTCCCCCTCCTCCCCGCTCCCACAGACAACTAAATTACTGTCAAACACTCATGGTTTATTTACAAACACACTGTAAAGGGGGGCAGGAAAAGGGGCTGAGCTGGACCCAAGGAAAGAAACAAATACCCCTAAACTAGCCTACTTCAATACAGCTAACCAAACACACCCCTAAGCTAGACTAGCCTACTTCAATACAGCTAACTAACTAACTAACCAAACACACCCCTAAGCCTGGGTCAGCCTACTTCAATACAGCTAACTAACTAACTAACTAACCAAACACACCCCTAAACTAGACTAGCCTACTACTATACAGCTAACTAACTAACCAAACACACCCCTAAGCTAGACTAGCCTACTACAATACAGCTAACTAACTAACCAAACACACCCCTAAACTAGACTAGCCTACTTCAATACAGCTAACTAACTAACCAAACACACCCCTAAACTAGACTAGCCTACTACAATACAGCTAACTAACTAACCAAACACACCCCTAAGCTAGACTAGCCTACTTCAATACAGCTAACTAACTAACCAAACACACCCCTAAACTAGACTAGCCTACTACAATACAGCTAACTAACCAAACACACCCCTAAGCTAGACTAGCCTACTTCAATACAGCTAACTAACTAACCAAACACACCCCTAAACTAGACTACTACTATACAGCTAACTAACTAACCAAACACACCCCTAAACTAGACTAGCCTACTACAATACAGCTAACTAACTAACCAAACACACCCCTAAACTAGACTAGCCTACCTCAATACAACTAACTAACCAAACACACCCCTAAGCTAGACTAGCCTACTACAATACAGCTAACTAACCAAACACACCCCTAAGCTAGACTAGCCTACTACAATACAGCTAACTAACTAACCAAACACACCCCTAAGCTAGACTAGCCTACCTCAATACAACTAACTAACTAAACACACCCCTAAGCTAGACTAGCCTACTTCAATACAGCGAACTAACTAACCAAACATACAGCGGGTGGTCCGTCCAGTTCTGCCTAGTGTTCTTAGACAACGTAGTCCTACGGGTGGTGTATGCCCAGGGGCAACTTGGCTTGGTTCCCCCTTTTCCCACCATCAAACACCATAACCAAAACAATACTCACAGGTGGGGACAAAGTGATATGGAGGTGCTCTAACAAAAGACAACTCCATAAACAGAGAGAGAGACACAGTAGGAGAGAGAGAGAGACACAGTAGGAGAGAGAGAGAGACACAGTAGGAGAGAGAGAGACACAGTAGGAGAGGGTGAAACACAGAGAGATCGAGCTTCAGAGGAAACATGGGACAGGGTTTTTAAACCAAGGGGATGTGACAGGGTAATGGAAATAGGAGGTGTCTCTTCTGATTGATGATTGATTGGTGACTGATTGGGGAGTGATGATTGCCACCTGTGAGGAGAGAAGGAGAGAAAAGAACACACAGGATACCTGTATCTGTAACACTCCCCCTCTTCCTCCTCCTGCTCTTCTCCGCCTGCTCCTCCCGCCCTTCCTCCTCCCGCCATTCCTCCTCCCACTCTTCCTGCCCCCTCCTCCCACTCTTCCTGCCCCCTCCTCCCACTCTTCCTGCCCCCTCCTCCCACTCTTCCTGCCCCCTCCTCCCTCTCTTTCTGCCCCCTCCTCCCTCTCTTCCTGCCCCCTCCTCCCTCTCTTCCTGCCCCCTCCTCCCACTCTTCTTGCCCCCTCCTCCCTCTCTTCCTGCCCCCTACTCCCACTCTTCCTGCCCCCTCCTCTTACTCTTCCTGCCCCCTCCTCTTACTCTTCCTGCCCCCTCCTCCCACTCTTCCTGCCCCCTCCTCTCACTCTTCCTGCCCCCTCCTCTTACTCTTCCTGCCCCCTCCTCTTACTCTTCCTGCCCCCTCCTCCCACTCTTCCTGCCCCTACTCCCACTCTTCCTGCCCCCTACTCCCACTCTTCCTGCCCCCTCCTCTTACTCTTCCTGCCCCCTCCACCCACTCTTCCTGCCCCCTACTCCCACTCTTCCTGCCCCCTCCTCTCACTTTTCCTGCCCCCTCCTCCCACTCTTCCTGCCCCCTCCTCCCACTCTTCCTGCCCCCTCCTCCCACTCTTCCTGCCCCCTCCTCCCACTCTTCCTGCCCCCTCCTCTTACTCTTCCTGCCCCCTCCTCTTACTCTTCCTGCCCCCTCCTCCACTCTTCCTGCCCCCTCCTCCCTCTCTTCCTGCCCCCTCCTCCCTCTCTTCCTGCCCCCTCCTCCCTCTCTTCCTGCCCCCTCCTCCCACTCTTCCTGCCCCCTCCTCCCTCTCTTCCTGCCCCCTCCTCCCACTCTTCCTGCCCCTCCTCCCTCTCTTCCTGCCCCCTCCTCCTCTCTTCCTGCCCCCTCCTCCCTCTCTTCCTGCCCCCTCCTCCCTCTCTTCCTGCCCTCTCCTCTCACTCTCTTATCTCTCTCTCGCCATCTCTCAATGAAATGTCAATTCAATGGGGCGTTATTGGCACGGGAAACGTGTTTACATTTACCAAGGCAAGTGAAATAAACAGTCACCGTAGTGAACTAAATCTCTGTCTCTCTGTGTAGTTGATGCTGTAAGTGATATAAACAGTCACCGTAGTGAACTAAATCTCTGTCTCTCTGTGTAGTTGATGCTGTAAGTGAAATAAACAGTCACCGTAGTGAACTAAATCTCTGTCTCTCTGTGTAGTTGATGCTGTAAGTGATATAAACAGTCACCGTAGTGAACTAAATCTCTGTCTCTCTGTGTAGTTGATGCTGTAAGTGATATAAACAGTCACCGTAGTGAACTAAATCTCTGTCTCTCTGTGTAGTTGATGCTATAAGTGATATAAACAGTCACCGTAGTGAACTAAATCTCTGTCTCTCTGTGTAGTTGATGCTGTTTGGGTTCTTCCTGTGTCTGGATGCCTTCCTGTACGTCTTCACCCTGCTGCCTCTCAGAGTTCTATTGGCCCTCGTCCACCTACTGACCCTACCCTGCTGTGGTCTGAGGTAACACACCTACACACACCTCATCAGACTACTGACCCTACCCTGCTGTGGTCTGAGGTAACACACCTCATCAGACTACTGACCCTACCCTGCTGTGGTCTGAGGTAACACACCTACACACACACCTCATCAGACTACTGACCCTACCCTGCTGTGGTCTGAGGTAACACACCTACACACACCTCATCAGACTACTGACCCTACCCTGCTGTGGTCTGAGGTAACACACCTACACACACCTCATCAGACTACTGACCCTACCCTGCTGTGGTCTGAGGTAACACACCTACACACACCTCATCAGACTACTGACCCTACCCTGCTGTGGTCTGAGGTAACACACCTACACACACCTCATCAGACTACTGACCCTACCCTGCTGTGGTCTGAGGTAACACACCTACACACACCTCATCAGACTACTGACCCTACCCTGCTGTGGTCTGAGGTAACACACCTACACACACCTCATCAGACTACTGACCCTACCCTGCTGTGGTCTGAGGTAACACACCTACACACACCTCATCAGACTACTGACCCTACCCTGCTGTGGTCTGAGGTAACACACCTCATCAGACTACTGACCCTACCCTGCTGTGGTCTGAGGTAACACACCTACACACACCTCATCAGACTACTGACCCTACCCTGCTGTGGTCTGAGGTAACACACCTACACACACCTCATCAGACTACTGACCCTACCCTGCTGTGGTCTGAGGTAACACACCTACACACACCTCATCAGACTACTGACCCTACCCTGCTGTGGTCTGAGGTAACACACCTACACACACCTCATCAGACTACTGACCCTACCCTGCTGTGGTCTGAGGTAACACACCTACACACACCTCATCAGACTACTGACCCTACCCTGCTGTGGTCTGAGGTAACACACCTACACACACCTCATCAGACTACTGACCCTACCCTGCTGTGGTCTGAGGTAACACACCTACACACACACCTCATCAGACTACTGACCCTACCCTGCTGTGGTCTGAGGTAACACACCTACACACACCTCATCAGACTACTGACCCTACCCTGCTGTGGTCTGAGGTAACACCTACACACACCTCATCAGACTACTGACCCTACCCTGCTGTGGTCTGAGGTAACACACCTACACACACCTCATCAGACTACTGACCCTACCCTGTGGTCTGAGGTACCACACCTACACACACCTCATCAGACTACTGACCCTACCCTGCTGTGGTCTGAGGTACCACCTACACACACCTCATCAGACTACTGACCCTACCCTGCTGTGGTCTGAGGTAACACCTACACACACCTCATCAGACTACTGACCCTACCCTGCTGTGGTCTGAGGTAACACACCTACACACACCTCATCAGACTACTGACCCTACCCTGCTGTGGTCTGAGGTAACACACCTACACACACCTCATCAGACTACTGACCCTACCCTGCTGTGGTCTGAGGTAACACACCTACACACACCTCATCAGACTACTGACCCTACCCTGCTGTGGTCTGAGGTAACACACCTACACACACCTCATCAGACTACTGACCCTACCCTGCTGTGGTCTGAGGTAACACACCTACACACACCTCATCAGACTACTGACCCTACCCTGCTGTGGTCTGAGGTAACACACCTCATCAGACTACTGACCCTACCCTGCTGTGGTCTGAGGTAACACACCTACACACACCTCATCAGACTACTGACCCTACCCTGCTGTGGTCTGAGGTAACACACCTACACACACCTCATCAGACTACTGACCCTACCCTGCTGTGGTCTGAGGTAACACACCTACACACACCTCATCAGACTACTGACCCTACCCTGCTGTGGTCTGAGGTAACACACCTACACACACCTCATCAGACTACTGACCCTACCCTGCTGTGGTCTGAGGTAACACACCTACACACACCTCATCAGACTACTGACCCTACCCTGCTGTGGTCTGAGGTAACACACCTACACACACCTCATCAGACTACTGACCCTACCCTGCTGTGGTCTGAGGTAACACACCTACACACACCTCATCAGACTACTGACCCTACCCTGCTGTGGTCTGAGGTAACACACCTACACACACCTCATCAGACTACTGACCCTACCCTGCTGTGGTCTGAGGTAACACACCTACACACACCTCATCAGACTACTGACCCTACCCTGCTGTGGTCTGAGGTAACACACCTACACACACCTCATCAGACTACTGACCCTACCCTGCTGTGGTCTGAGGTAACACACCTACACACACCTCATCAGACTACTGACCCTACCCTGCTGTGGTCTGAGGTAACACACCTACACACACCTCATCAGACTACTGACCCTACCCTGCTGTGGTCTGAGGTAACACACCTACACACACCTCATCAGACTACTGACCCTACCCTGCTGTGGTCTGAGGTAACACACCTACACACACCTCATCAGACTACTGACCCTACCCTGCTGTGGTCTGAGGTAACACACCTACACACACCTCATCAGACTACTGACCCTACCCTGCTGTGGTCTGAGGTAACACACCTCATCAGACTACTGACCCTACCCTGCTGTGGTCTGAGGTAACACACCTACACACACCTCATCAGACTACTGACCCTACCCTGCTGTGGTCTGAGGTACCACCTACACACACCTCGTCAGACTACTGACCCTACCCTGCTGTGGTCTGAGGTAACACACCTACACACACCTCATCAGACTACTGACCCTACCCTGCTGTGGTCTGAGGTAACACACCTACACACACCTCATCAGACTACTGACCCTACCCTGCTGTGGTCTGAGGTAACACACCTCATCAGACTACTGACCCTACCCTGCTGTGGTCTGAGGTAACACACCTCATCAGACTACTGACCCTACCCTGCTGTGGTCTGAGGTAACACACCTCATCAGACTACTGACCCTACCCTGCTGTGGTCTGAGGTAACACACCTCATCAGACTACTGACCCTACCCTGCTGTGGTCTGAGGTAACACACCTCATCAGACTACTGACCCTACCCTGCTGTGGTCTGAGGTAACACACCTCATCAGACTACTGACCCTACCCTGCTGTGGTCTGAGGTAACACACCTCATCAGACTACTGACCCTACCCTGCTGTGGTCTGAGGTAACACACCTCATCAGACTACTGACCCTACCCTGCTGTGGTCTGAGGTAACACACCTCATCAGACTACTGACCCTACCCTGCTGTGGTCTGAGGTAACACACCTCATCAGACTACTGACCCTACCCTGCTGTGGTCTGAGGTAACACACCTCATCAGACTACTGACCCTACCCTGCTGTGGTCTGAGGTAACACACCTCATCAGACTACTGACCCTACCCTGCTGTGGTCTGAGGTAACACACCTCATCAGACTACTGACCCTACCCTGCTGTGGTCTGAGGTAACACACCTCATCAGACTACTGACCCTACCCTGCTGTGGTCTGAGGTAACACACCTACACACACCTCATCAGACTACTGACCCTACCCTGCTGTGGTCTGAGGTAACACACCTACACACACCTCATCAGACTACTGACCCTGCCCTGCTGTGGTCTGAGGTACCACACCTCATCAGACTACTGACCCTACCCTGCTGTGGTCTGAGGTAACACACCTACACACACCTCATCAGACTACTGACCCTGCCCTAGAATGGACCTGATGCCACTCAGCATTAAAGATATATTGGGGGTCCTGAGATAGACTAGTGTCCTGTACATCAAGCTGTCTCACTACAGAAACAGGAGATAGACTAGTGTCCTGTCCAGGGGGTGTCCTGTACATCAAGCTGTCTCACTACAGAAACAGGAGGTAGACTAGTGTCCTGTCCTGTCCAGGGGGTGTCCTGTACATCATGCTGTCTCACTACAGAAACAGGAGGTAGACTAGTGTCCTGTCCTGTCCAGGGGGTGTCCTGTACATCAAGCTGTCTCACTTCAGAAACAGGAGGTAGACTAGTGTCCTGTCCTGTCCAGGGGGTGTCCTGTACATCAAGCTGTCTCACTACAGAAACAGGAGATAGACTAGTGTCCTGTCCAGGGGGTGTCCTGTACATCAAGCTGTCTCACTACAGAAACAGGAGGTAGACTAGTGTCCTGTCCTGTCCAGGGGGTGTCCTGTACATCAAGCTGTCTCACTTCAGAAACAGGAGGTAGACTAGTGTCCTGTCCTGTCCAGGGGGTGTCCTGTACATCAAGCTGTCTCACTACAGAAACAGGAGGTAGACTAGTGTCCTGTCCTGTCCAGGGGGTGTCCTGTACATCAAGCTGTCTCACTACAGAAACAGGAGGTAGACTAGTGTCCTGTCCTGTCCAGGGGGTGTCCTGTACATCAAGCTGTCTCACTTCAGAAACAGGAGGTAGACTAGTGTCCTGTCCTGTCCAGGGGGTGTCCTGTACATCAAGCTGTCTCACTACAGAAACAGGAGGTAGACTAGTGTCCTGTCCTGTCCAGGGGGTGTCCTGTACATCAAGCTGTCTCACTACAGAAACAGGAGGTAGACTAGTGTCCTGTCCAGGGGGTGTCCTGTACATCAAGCTGTCTCACTTCAGAAACAGGAGATAAACTAGTGTCCTGTCCTGTCCAGGGGGTGTCCTGTACATCAAGCTGTCTGACCACAGTGGGTCTCCTCTCCTCCAGCCCAGGTCTGTGATGTGTTGAAGGGTTTCATCATGCTAACTCTTCTCTCTCTCCTCCCCTCCACAGTGGGTCTCTCCTCCTCCAGCCCAGGTCTGTGTTGAAGGGTTTCATCATGCTAACTCTTCTCTCTCTCCTCCCCTCCACACTGGGTCTCCTCTCCTCCAGCCCAGGTCTGTGTTGAAGGGTTTCATCATGCTAACTCTTCTCTCTCTCCTCCCCTCCACAGTGGGTCTCTCCTCCTCCAGCCCAGGTCTGTGTTGAAGGGTTTCATCATGCTAACTCTTCTCTCTCTCCTCCCCTCCACAGTGGGTCTCCTCTCCTCCTCCAGCCCAGGTCTGTGATGTGATGAAGGGTTTCATCATGCTAACTCTTCTCTCTCTCCTCCCCTCCACAGTGGGTCTCCTCCAGCCAGCCCAGGTCTGTGTTGAAGGGTTTCATCATGCTAACTCTTCTCTCTCTCCTCCCCTCCACAGTGGGTCTCCTCTCCTCCAGCCCAGGTCTGTGATGTGTTGAAGGGTTTCATCATGCTAACTCTTCTCTCTCTCCTCCCCTCCACAGTGGGTCTCCTCTCCTCCAGCCCAGGTCTGTGATGTGATGAAGGGTTTCATCATGCTAACTCTTCTCTCTCTCCTCCCCTCCACAGTGGGTCTCCTCTCCTCCTCCAGCCCAGGTCTGTGTTGAAGGGTTTCATCATGCTAACTCTTCTCTCTCTCCTCTCCTCCACAGTGGGTCTCCTCTCCTCCAGCCAGCCCAGGTCTGTGATGTGATGAAGGGTTTCATCATGCTAACTCTTCTCTCTCTCCTCCCCTCCACAGTGGGTCTCCTCTCCTCCAGCCCAGGTCTGTGATGTGATGAAGGGTTTCATCATGCTAACTCTTCTCTCTCTCCTCCCCTCCACAGTGGGTCTCCTCTCCTCCAGCCAGCCCAGGTCTGTGATGTGATGAAGGGTTTCATCATGCTAACTCTTCTCTCTCTCCTCCCCTCCACACTGGGTCTCCTCCAGCCAGCCCAGGTCTGTGTTGAAGGGTTTCATCATGCTAACTCTTCTCTCTCTCCTCCCCTCCACAGTGGGTCTCCTCCAGCCAGCCCAGGTCTGTGATGAAGGGTTTCATCATGCTAACTCTTCTCTCTCTCCTCCCCTCCACAGTGGGTCTCCTCTCCTCCAGCCCAGGTCTGTGATGTGATGAAGGGTTTCATCATGCTAACTCTTCTCTCTCTCCTCCCCTCCACAGTGGGTCTCCTCTCCTCCAGCCCAGGTCTGTGATGTGATGAAGGGTTTCATCATGCTAACTCTTCTCTCTCTCCTCCCCTCCACAGTGGGTCTCCTCTCCTCCTCCAGCCCAGGTCTGTGATGAAGGGTGTCATCATGCTAACTCTTCTCTCTCTCCTCCCCTCCACAGTGGGTCTCCTCTCCTCCAGCCCAGGTCTGTGATGAAGGGTTTCATCATGCTAACTCTTCTCTCTCTCCTCCCCTCCACAGTGGGTCTCCTCTCCTCCAGCCCAGGTCTGTGATGTGATGAAGGGTTTCATCATGCTAACTCTTCTCTCTCTCCTCCCCTCCACAGTGGGTCTCCTCTCCTCCAGCCAGCCCAGGTCTGTGATGTGATGAAGGGTTTCATCATGCTAACTCTTCTCTCTCTCCTCCCCTCCACAGTGGGTCTCCTCTCCTCCAGCCAGCCCAGGTCTGTGATGTGATGAAGGGTTTCATCATGCTAACTCTTCTCTCTCTCCTCCCCTCCACACTGGGTCTCCTCCAGCCAGCCCAGGTCTGTGTTGAAGGGTTTCATCATGCTAACTCTTCTCTCTCTCCTCCCCTCCACAGTGGGTCTCCTCCAGCCAGCCCAGGTCTGTGATGAAGGGTTTCATCATGCTAACTCTTCTCTCTCTCCTCCCCTCCACAGTGGGTCTCCTCTCCTCCTCCAGCCCAAGTCTGTGATGAAGGGTTTCATCATGCTAACTCTTCTCTCTCTCCTCCCCTCCACAGTGGGTCTCCTCTCCTCCAGCCCAGGTCTGTGTTGAAGGGTTTCATCATGCTAACTCTTCTCTCTCTCCTCCCCTCCACAGTGGGTCTCCTCTCCTCCAGCCCAGGTCTGTGATGTGTTGAAGGGTTTCATCATGCTAACTCTTCTCTCTCTCCTCCCCTCCACAGTGGGTCTCCTCTCCTCCAGCCCAGGTCTGTGTTGAAGGGTTTCATCATGCTAACTCTTCTCTCTCTCCTCCCCTCCACAGTGGGTCTCCTCTCCTCCTCCAGCCCAGGTCTGTGATGTGATGAAGGGTTTCATCATGCTAACTCTTCTCTCTCTCCTCCCCTCCACAGTGGGTCTCCTCTCCTCCAGCCAGCCCAGGTCTGTGATGTGTTGAAGGGTTTCATCATGCTAACTCTTCTCTCTCTCCTCCCCTCCACAGTATGTCTCCTCCAACCAGCCCAGGTCTGTGTTGAAGGGTTTCATCATGCTAACTCTTCTCTCTCTCCTCCCCTCCACAGTGGGTCTCCTCTCCTCCAGCCCAGGTCTGTGATGTGTTGAAGGGTTTCATCATGCTAACTCTTCTCTCTCTCCTCCCCTCCACAGTGGGTCTCCTCTCCTCCAGCCCAGGTCTGTGTTGAAGGGTTTCATCATGCTAACTCTTCTCTCTCTCCTCCCCTCCACAGTGGGTCTCCTCTCCTCCTCCAGCCCAGGTCTGTGATGTGATGAAGGGTTTCATCATGCTAACTCTTCTCTCTCTCCTCCCCTCCACAGTGGGTCTCCTCTCCTCCAGCCAGCCCAGGTCTGTGATGTGATGAAGGGTTTCATCGTGGTGTTATGTTACGTCATGATGAGCTACGTGGATTACAGCATGATGTATCACCTGATCAGAGGACAGTCTGTCATCAAACTCTATATTATCTACAACATGCTGGAGGTAACACACTGAGACTACAGCATGATGTATCAACTGATCAGAGGACAGTCTGTCATCAATCTAGTACCTGCAGCTTTAAATACCTCACCTGTACCTGCAGCTTTTAATACCTCACCTGTACCTGCAGCTTTTAATACCTCACCTCTACCTGTACCTGCAGCTTTTAATACCTCACCTGTACCTGTACCTGTACCTGCAGCTTTTAATACCTCACCTGTACCTGTACCTGCAGCTTTTAATACCTCACCTCTACCTGCAGCTTTTAATACCTCACCTGTACCTGTACCTGCAGCTTTTAATACCTCACCTGTACCTGTACCTGCAGCTTTTAATACCTCACCTGTACCTGTAGATTTTAATACCTCACCTCTACCTGCAGCTTTTAATACCTCACCTGTACCTGCAGCTTTGAATACCTCACCTGAACCTGCAGCTTTTAATACCTCACCTGAACCTGCAGCTTTTAATACCTCACCTGAACCTGCAGCTTTTAATACCTCACCTGTACCTGCAGCTTTTAATACCTCACCTGAACCTGCAGCTTTTAATACCTCACCTGAACCTGCAGCTTTTAATACCTCACCTGAACCTGCAGCTTTTAATACCTCACCTGAACCTGCAGCTTTTAATACCTCACCTGAACCTGCAGCTTTTAATACCTCACCTGTACCTGCAGCTTTTAATACCTCACCTGTACCTGCAGCTTTTAATACCTCACCTGTACCTGCAGCTTTTAATACCTCACCTGTGTGTGTGTGTGTTCCCTGCAGGTTGCAGACAGGTTGTTCTCTTCGTTTGGTCAGGACATTCTGGACGCTCTCTACTGGACTGCTACAGAACCTAAAGAGAAGAAGAGAGCTCATATAGGAGTTGTTCCTCACTTCCTCATGGCTGTTCTTTATGTCTGTATCCTTACTGAACCTAAAGAGAAGAAGAGAGCTCATATAGGAGTTGTTCCTCACTTCCTGTCTGTATCCTTACTGAACCTAAAGAGGAGAAGAGAGCTCATATAGGAGTTGTTCCTCACTTCCTGTCTGTATCCTTACTGAACCTAAAGAGAAGAAGAGAGCTCATATAGGAGTTGTTCCTCACTTCCTGTCTGTATCCTTACTGAACCTAAAGAGGAGAAGAGAGCTCATATAGGAGTTGTTCCTCTTCCTGTCTGTATCCTTACTGAACCTAAAGAGAAGAAGAGAGCTCATATAGGAGTTGTTCCTCACTTCCTGTCTGTATCCTTACTGAACCTAAAGAGGAGAAGAGAGCTCATATAGGAGTTGTTCCTCACTTCCTGTCTGTATCCTTACTGAACCTAAAGAGGAGAAGAGAGCTCATATAGGAGTTGTTCCTCACTTCCTGTCTGTATCCTTACTGAACATAAAGAGAAGAAGAGAGCTCATATAGGAGTTGTTCCTCACTTCCTGTCTGTATCCTTACTGAACCTAAAGAGGAGAAGAGAGCTCATATAGGAGTTGTTCCTCACTTCCTGTCTGTATCCTTACTGAACCTAAAGAGAAGAAGAGAGCTCATATAGGAGTTGTTCCTCACTTCCTGTCTGTATCCTTACTGAACCTAAAGAGGAGAAGAGAGCTCATATATGAGTTGTTCCTCTTCCTGTCTGTATCCTTACTGAACCTAAAGAGAAGAAGAGAGCTCATATAGGAGTTGTTCCTCACTTCCTGTCTGTATCCTTACTGAACCTAAAGAGGAGAAGAGAGCTCATATAGGAGTTGTTCCTCACTTCCTGTCTGTATCCTTACTGAACCTAAAGAGGAGAAGAGAGCTCATATAGGAGTTGTTCCTCACTTCCTGTCTGTATCCTTACTGAACCTAAAGAGGAGAAGAGAGCTCATATAGGAGTTGTTCCTCACTTCCTGTCTGTATCCTTACTGAACCTAAAGAGAAGAAGAGAGCTCATATAGGAGTTGTTCCTCACTTCCTGTCTGTATCCTTACTGAACCTAAAGAGGAGAAGAGAGCTCATATAGGAGTTGTTCCTCACTTCCTGTCTGTATCCTTACTGAACCTAAAGAGGAGAAGAGAGCTCATATAGGAGTTGTTCCTCACTTCCTGTCTGTATCCTTACTGAACCTAAAGAGAAGAAGAGAGCTCATATAGGAGTTGTTCCTCACTTCCTGTCTGTATCCTTACTGAACCTAAAGAGAAGAAGAGAGCTCATATAGGAGTTGTTCCTCTTCCTGTCTGTATCCTTACTGAACCTAAAGAGGAGAAGAGAGCTCATATAGGAGTTGTTCCTCACTTCCTGTCTGTATCCTTACCTACTTAACCTAAAGAGAAGAAGAGAGCTCATATAGGAGTTGTTCCTCACTTCCTGTCTGTATCCTTACTGAACCTAAAGAGGAGAAGAGAGCTCATATAGGAGTTGTTCCTCACTTCCTGTCTGTATCCTTACTGAACCTAAAGAGAAGAAGAGAGCTCATATAGGAGTTGTTCCTCACTTCCTGTCTGTATCCTTACTGAACCTAAAGAGGAGAAGAGAGCTCATATAGGAGTTGTTCCTCACTTCCTGTCTGTATCCTTACTGAACCTAAAGAGAAGAAGAGAGCTCATATAGGAGTTGTTCCTCACTTCCTGTCTGTATCCTTACTGAACCTAAAGAGAAGAAGAGAGCTCATATAGGAGTTGTTCCTCACTTCCTGTCTGTATTCTTACTGAACCTAAAGAGGAGAAGAGAGCTCATATAGGAGTTGTTCCTCACTTCCTGTCTGTATCCTTACTGAACCTAAAGAGGAGAAGAGAGCTCATATAGTAGTTGTTCCTCACTTCCTGTCTGTATCCTTACTGAACCTAAAGAGGAGAAGAGAGCTCATATAGGAGTTGTTCCTCACTTCCTGTCTGTATCCTTACCTACTTAACCTAAAGAGAAGAAGAGACGGCGGCAGGGTAGCCTAGTGGTTAGAGCGGTGGACTAGCAACTGGAAGGTTGCGAGTTCAAACCCCCGAGCTGACAAGGTACAAATCTGTCGTTCTTCTGCCCCTGAACAGGCAGTTAACCCACTGTTCCCAGGCCGTCATTGAAAATAAGAATGTGTTCTTAACTGACTTGCCTGGTTAAATAAAGGTAAAAAAATATATATATAGGAGTTGTTCCTCACTTCCTCATGGGGTGTGTATTATCAGATTGTTTTCCTGTGTGTGTAGTCAGGTTGTGTTGGTGTGTGTAGTCAGGTTGTGATGGTGTGTATCAGGCTGTTTTCCTGTGTGTGTAGTCAGGTTGTGTTGGTGTGTGCAGTCAGGTTGTGTTGGTGTGTATCAGGCTGTTTTCCTGTGTGTGTAGTCAGGTTGTGTTGGTGTGTATCAGGCTGTTTTCCTGTGTGTGTAGTCAGGTTGTGTTGGTGTGTGTAGTCAGGTTTTGTTGGTGTGTATCAGGCTGTTTTCCTGTGTGTGTAGTCAGGTTGTGTTGGTGTGTGTATCAGGCTGTTTTCCTGTGTGTGTAGTCAGGTTGTGTTGGTGTGTATCAGGCTGTTTTCCTGTGTGTGTAGTCAGGTTGTGTTGGTGTGTGCAGTCAGGTTGTGTTGGTGTGTGTATCAGGCTGTTTTCCTGTGTGTGTAGTCAGGTTGTGTTGGTGTGTATCAGGCTGTTTTCCTGTGTGTGTAGTCAGGTTGTGTTGGTGTGTGCAGTCAGGTTGTGTTGGTGTGTATCAGGCTGTTTTCCTGTGTGTGTAGTCAGGTTGTGTTGGTGTGTATCAGGCTGTTTTCCTGTGTGTGTAGTCAGGTTGTGTTGGTGTGTATCAGGCTGTTTTCCTGTGTGTGTAGTCAGGTTGTGTTGGTGTGTGTATCAGGCTGTTTTCCTGAGTGTGTGTCAGTTCTTCATGCTATCCTCATCATGGTTCAGGCCACTACTCTGAACGTTGCCTTCAACTCTCACAACAAGTCTCTACTCACCATCATGATGTCTAACAATGTGAGTCCACACACACACACACACACACACTGAGAGACATACACACACACACACACTGAGACACACACCCAGATCAGTGACTGTTGTGTTTCTCTGTAACACCCTGAGACACCCACCCAGATCAGTGACTGTTGTGTTTCTCTGTAACACCCTGAGACACCCACCCAGATCAGTGACCGTTGTGTTTCTCTGAGACACACTGAGACACCCACCCAGATCAGTGACTGTTGTGTTTCTCTGTAGTTCGTGGAGATCAAAGGAAGTGTGTTTAAGAAGTTTGAGAAGAACAACCTCTTTCAGATGTCTAACAGTGGTGAGTACAGCTACCCCTGACCTCTGACCCCTTGGCGCCCTTCTGACCCCCTGACGCTTCTGTATGACCCCTGACCTCTGACCTCTAACCCTGGTGGTCTTATTCTGCCATTAAAACATTTTTATTCCATCTTTATTCCGTTATTGAGGTAAATATAACAATAATTCTGCTCTTCTATCTCTCTCCCTCCATCACCCTCTCTCTCCCTCCATTACCCTCTCTCTCCCTCCATCACCCTCTCTCTCTCTCCATCACCCTCTCTCTCTCCCTCCATCACCCTCTCTCTCCCTCCATCACCCTCTCTCTCTCTCCATCACCCTCTCTCTCTCTCCATCACCCTCTCTCTCTCTCCATCACACTCTCTCTCTATTACCTCCCCTCTTCCCCAATCTCTCTCTTCCTCTCTCTCCCCTCACCCCCTCTCTCTCCCCTCCTCCC
>NW_022262666.1:152839-196536 GCF_002021735.2 Oncorhynchus kisutch | reverse complement strand
CTCTCCCTCCTCTCTCTTTCTCTCTCTCCCCTCCTCTCTCTTTCTCTCTCTCCCCTCCTCTCTCTCTTTCTCTCTCTCCCCTCCTCTCTCTCTTTCTCTCTCTCCCCTCCTCTCTCTCCCCCCTCTCTCCCCTCCTCTCTCTCTCACCTCATCCCCCTGTCTCCCCTCCTCTCTCTCTTTCTCTCTCTCTCCCACACCCCCTCTCTCTCACCTCATCCCCCTGTCTCCCCTCCTCTCTCTCTCTCCCCACACCCCCTCTCTCTCACCTCATCCCCCTGTATCCCCTCCTCTCTCTCTCACCTCATCCCCCTGTCTCCCCTCCTCTCTCTCTCACCTCATCCCCCTGTCTCCCCTCCTCTCTCTCTCACCTCATCCCCCTGTCCCCTCCTCTCTCTCTCACCTCATCCCCCTGTCTCCCCTCCTCTCTCTCTTTCTCTCTCTCTCCCCACACCCCCTCTCTCTCACCTCATCCCCCTGTCTCCCCTCCTCTCTCTCTCTCCCCACACCCCCTCTCTCTCACCTCATCCCCCTGTCTCCCCTCCTCTCTCTCTCACCTCATCCCCCTGGTCTCACCCTGCCTCTCTCTCTCCACAGAGCATGAAAGGAGAGGTTCACTAACTATGTTCTGTTACTCATTGTCGGGTCTACGGAACATGGAGCAGTTCTCATGGAACCCTGGTAACTACTGTCTGTCTGTCGTCTGTCTACGGAACATGGGAGCAGTTCTCATGGAACCCTGGTAACTACTGGTCTTCTGTCTGTCTGTCTACGGAACATGGAGCAGTTCTCATGGAACCCTGGTAACTACTGTCTGTCTGTCTGTCTGTCTACGGAACATGGAGCAGTTCTCATGGAACCCTGGTAACTACTGTCTGTCTGTCTGTCTGTCTGTCTACGGAACATGGAGCAGTTCTCATGGAACCCTGGTAACTACTGTCTGTCTGTCTGTCTGTCTACGGAACATGGAGCAGTTCTCATGGAACCCTGGTAACTACTGTCTGTCTGTCTGTCTGTCTACGGAACATGGAGCAGTTCTCATGGAACCCTGGTAACTACTGTCTGTCTGTCTGTCTACGGAACATGGAGCAGTTCTCATGGAACCCTGGTAACTACTGTCCGTCTGTCTGTCTGTCTGTCTACGGAACATGGAGCAGTTCTCATGGAACCCTGGTAACTACTGTCTGTCTGTCTGTCTACGGAACATGGAGCAGTTCTCATGGAACCCTGGTAACTACTGTCTGTCTGTCTGTCTGTCTGTCTGTCTACGGAACATGGAGCAGTTCTCATGGAACCCTGGTAACTACTGTCTGTCTGTCTACGGAACATGGAGCAGTTCTCATGGAACCCTGGTAACTACTGTCTGTCTGTCTGTCTGTCTGTCTACGGAACATGGAGCAGTTCTCATGGAACCCTGGTAACTACTGTCTGTCTGCCTGTCTGTCTGTCTGTCTGCCTGTCTGTCTGTCTACGGAACATGGAGCAGTTCTCATGGAACCCTGGTAACTACTGTCTGTCTGCCTGTCTGTCTGTCTGCCTGTCTGTCTGTCTGTCTGTCTGTCTACGGAACATGGAGCAGTTCTCATGGAACCCTGGTAACTACTGTCTGTCTGTCTGTCTGCCTGCCTGTCTGTCTACGGAACATGGAGCAGTTCTCATGGAACCCTGGTAACTACTGTCTGTCTGTCTGTCTGCCTGTCTGTCTGTCTGTCTGTCTGTCTGTCTGTCTACGGAACATGGAGCAGTTCTCATGGAACCCTGGTAACTACTGTCTGTCTGTCTGTCTGTCTGTCTGTCTGTCTGTCTACGGAACATGGAGCAGTTCTCATGGAACCCTGGTAACTACTGTCTGTCTGTCTGTCTGTCTGCCTGTCTGTCTGTCTGTCTGTCTGTCTACGGAACATGGAGCAGTTCTCATGGAACCCTGGTAACTACTGTCTGTCTGTCTGCCTGTCTGTCTGTCTGCCTGTCTGTCTGTCTGTCTGTCTGTCTGTCTGTCTGTCTGTCTGTCTGTCTGTCTACGGAACATGGAGCAGTTCTCATGGAACCCTGGTAACTACTGTCTGTCTGTCTGTCTGCCTGCCTGTCTGTCTGTCTGCCTGTCTGTCTGTCTGTCTGTCTGTCTGCCTGTCTGTCTGTCTGTCTACGGAACATGGAGCAGTTCTCATGGAACCCTGGTAACTACTGTCTGTCTGTCTGTCTGTCTGTCTGTCTGTCTGTCTGTCTGTCTGTCTGTCTGTCTGTCTGTCTGTCTGTCTGCCTGTCTGTCTGTCTGTCTGCCTGTCTGTCTGTCTGTCTGTCTGTCTGTCTGTCTGTCTGTCTACGGAACATGGAGCAGTTCTCATGGAACCCTGGTAACTACTGTCTGTCTGTCTGTCTGCCTGCCTGTCTGTCTGTCTGTCTGTCTGTCTGCCTGTCTGTCTGTCTGTCTACGGAACATGGAGCAGTTCTCATGGAACCCTGGTAACTACTGTCTGTCTGTCTGTCTGTCTGTCTGTCTGTCTGTCTGTCTGTCTGTCTGTCTGTCTGTCTGTCTGTCTGTCTGTCTGTCTGTCTGTCTGTCTGTCTGTCTGTCTGTCTGTCTGTCTGTCTGTCTGTCTGTCTGTCTGTCTGTCTGTCTGTCTGTCTGTCTGTCTGTCTGTCTGTCTGTCTGTCTGTCTGTCTGTCTGTCTGTCTGTCTGTCTGTCTGTCTGTCTGTCTGTCTGTCTGTCTGTCTGTCTGTCTGTCTGTCTGTCTGTCTGTCTGTCTGTCTGTCTGTCTGTCTGTCTGTCTGTCTGTCTGTCTGTCTGTCTGTCTGTCTGTCTGTCTGTCTGTCTGTCTGTCTGTCTGTCTGTCTGTCTGTCTGTCTGTCTGTCTGTCTGTCTGTCTGTCTGTCTGTCTGTCTGTCTGTCTGTCTGTCTGTCTGTCTGTCTGTCTGTCTGTCTGTCTGTCTGTCTGTCTGTCTGTCTGTCTGTCTGTCTGTCTGTCTGTCTGTCTGTCTGTCTGTCTGTCTGTCTGTCTGTCTGTCTGTCTGTCTGTCTGTCTGTCTGTCTGTCTGTCTGTCTGTCTGTCTGTCTGTCTGTCTGTCTGTCTGTCTGTCTGTCTGTCTGTCTGTCTGTCTGTCTGTCTGTCTGTCTGTCTGTCTGTCTGTCTGTCTGTCTGTCTGTCTGTCTGTCTGTCTGTCTGTCTGTCTGTCTGTCTGTCTGTCTGTCTGTCTGTCTGTCTGTCTGTCTGTCTGTCTGTCTGTCTGTCTGTCTGTCTGTCTGTCTGTCTGTCTGTCTGTCTGTCTGTCTGTCTGTCTGTCTGTCTGTCTGTCTGTCTGTCTGTCTGTCTGTCTGTCTGTCTGTCTGTCTGTCTGTCTGTCTGTCTGTCTGTCTGTCTGTCTGTCTGTCTGTCTGTCTGTCTGTCTGTCTGTCTGTCTGTCTGTCTGTCTGTCTGTCTGTCTGTCTGTCTGTCTGTCTGTCTGTCTGTCTGTCTGTCTGTCTGTCTGTCTGTCTGTCTGTCTGTCTGTCTGTCTGTCTGTCTGTCTGTCTGTCTGTCTGTCTGTCTGTCTGTCTGTCTGTCTGTCTGTCTGTCTGTCTGTCTGTCTGTCTGTCTGTCTGTCTGTCTGTCTGTCTGTCTGTCTGTCTGTCTGTCTGTCTGTCTGTCTGTCTGTCTGTCTGTCTGTCGTCTGTCTGTCTGTCTGTCTGTCTGTCTGTCTGTCTGTCGGGTCTGTCTTCTGTCTGGTCTGTCTGTCTGTATGTCTGTCCTGTCTTGTCTGTCTTCGGTCTGTCCGTCTGTTCTGTCTGTCTGTCCTGTCTGTCTGTCTGTCCTGTCTGTCTGTCTGTCTGTCTGTCCCTGTCTGTCCTGGTCTGTCTGTTCCGTCGGTCTAGTCTGTCTGTCTGTCGTTGTCTGTCTGTCTGTCTGTCTGTCTGTCTGTCTGTCTGTCTGTTCTGTCTTGTCTGTCTGTCTGTCTGGTCTGCCTGTCGTCTGTCTGTCTGTCGGTCTGTCTGTCTGTCTGTCTGTCTGTCTTGTTTGTTTGTTGTTTGTTTGTTTGTTTATCTGGGGCCTAAAAGGTGTCACACCGTGGGGCCTAGAAGGTGTCACACCGTGGGGCCTAAAAGGTGTCACACTGTGGGGCCTAAAAGGTGTCACACTGTGGGGCCTAGAAGGTGTAACACTGTGGGGCCTAGAAGGTGTCACACTGTGGGGCCTAGAAGGTGTCACACTGTGGGGCCTAAAAGGTGTCACACTGTGGGGCCTAAAAGGTGTCACACTGTGGGCCTAAAAGGTGACTGAAAATGGTGTGTTATGACGCAGGAACCCTTCATTATTATCACTGGTATTGACAATGGAAGGCCGCTGCTCTCTGACCCCATGTATAACATCTCCTGCCGTTGTGCCCTTGAGCAAGGCACTTAAACCCCCCCAGAGTTAATACTGCACTGACAGGCTGCTGAATAAAACCCTCCGTATGGAAAGACACTGTGGTGTGTTGGAGTAGGACTGGGTTCTGGTGTGTTGGAGTAGGACTGGGTTCTGGTGTGTTGGAGTAGGACTGGGTTCTGGTGTGTTGGAGTAGGACTGGGTTCTGGTGTGTTGGAGCAGGACTGGGTTCTGGTGTGTTAGAGCAGGACTGGGTTCTGGTGTGTTGGAGTAGGACTGGATTCTGGTGTGTTTGGAGTAGGACTGGGTTCTGGTGTGTTGGAGTAGGACTGGGTTCTGGTGTGTTGGAGTAGGACTGGGTTCTGGTGTGTTGGAGCAGGACTGGGTTCTGGTGTGTTAGAGCAGGACTGGGTTCTGGTGTGTTGGAGTAGGACTGGGTTCTGGTGTGTTAGAGCAGGACTGGGTTCTGGTGTGTTAGGAGTAGGACTGGGTTCTGGTGTGTTGGAGTAGGACTGGGTTCTGGTGTGTTAGAGTAGGACTGGGTTCTGGTGTGTTGGAGTAGGACTGGGTTCTGGTGTGTTAGAGCAGGACTGGGTTCTGGTGTGTTAGAGTAGGACTGGGTTCTGGTGTGTTGGAGTAGGACTGGGTTCTGGTGTGTTGGAGTAGGACTGGGTTCTGGTGTGTTGGAGTAGGACTGGGTTCTGGTGTGTTAGAGCAGGACTGGGTTCTGGTGTGTTAGAGTAGGACTGGGTTCTGGTGTGTTAGAGCAGGACTGGGTTCTGGTGTGTTGGAGTAGGACTGGGTTCTGGTGTGTTAGAGTAGGACTGGGTTCTGGTGTGTTAGAGCAGGACTGGGTTCTGGTGTGTTAGAGCAGGACTGGGTTCTGGTGTGTTAGAGCAGGACTGGGTTCTGGTGTGTTACAGCAGGACTGGGTTCTGGTGTGTTAGAGCAGGACTCGAGAAAAGACCTGCAAACCAGTATCTCTCCTGGAGGAGGGTTGACCACCCAGTATCTCTCCTGGAGGAGGGTGGTCTATTGGTAAGGCTAAAGGTGGCCAGGTGGCTAGCTGAGAGGGTGGTCTATTGGTAAGGCTAAAGGTGGGTCAGGTGGCCAGCTGAGAGGGTGATAAGGCTAAAGGTGGCCAGGTGGCCAGCTGAGAGGGTGATCTATTGGTAAGGCTAAAGGTGGGCCAGGTGGCTAGCTGAAATGATGGTAAGGCTAAAGGTGGCCAGGTGGCTAGCTGAGAGGGTGGTGTATTGGTAAGGCTAAAGGTGGCTAGCTGAGATGGTGGTAAGGCTAAAGGTGGGCCAGGTGACTAGCTGAGAGGGTGATAAGGCTAAAGGTGGCCAGGTGGCCAGCTGAGATGGTGGTAAGGCTAAAGGTGGGCCAGGTGGATAGCTGAGAGGGTGGTCTATTGGTAAGGCTAAAGGTGGGCCAGGTGGCCAGCTGAGATGGTGGTAAGGCTACGGGTGGGCCAGGTGGCTAGCTGAGATGGTGGTAAGGCTAAGGGTGGGCCAGGTGGCCAGCTGAGATGGTGGTAAGGCTAAAGGTGGGCCAGGTGGCCAGCTGAGATGGTGGTAAGGCTAAAGGTGGGCCAGGTGGCTAGCTGAGAGGGTGATAAGGCTAAAGGTGGGCCAGGTGGCCAGCTGAGATGGTGGTAAGGCTAAGGGTGGGCCAGGTGGCTAGCTGAGAGGGTGATGTATTGGTAAGGCTAAAGGTGGCCAGCTGAGATGGTGGTAAGGCTAAAGGTGGGCCAGGTGGCTAGCTGAGATGGTGGTAAGGCTAAGGGTGGGCCAGGTGGCTAGCTGAGAGGGTGATAAGGCTAAAGGTGGGCCAGGTGGCTAGCTGAGAGGGTGATAAGGCTAAAGGTGGGCCAGGTGGCCAGCTGAGAGGGTGATAAGGCTAAGGGTGGGCCAGGTGGCTAGCTGAGAGGGTGATAAGGCTAAAGGTGGGTCAGCAGCCAGCTGAGAGGGTGATAAGGCTAAAGGTGGGCCAGGTGGCTAGCTGAGATGGTGGTAAGGCTAAGGGTGGGCCAGGTGGCCAGCTGAGATGGTGGTAAGGCTAAGGGTGGGCCAGGTGGCCAGCTGAGATGGTGGTAAGGCTAAAGGTGGGCCAGGTGCTAGCTGAGAGGGTGGTCTATTGGTAAGGCTAAAGGTGGCCAGGTGGCTAGCTGAGATGGTGGTAAGGCTAAGGGTGGGCCAGGTGGCTAGCTGAGAGGGTGATAAGGCTAAAGGTGGGCCAGGTGGCTAGCTGAGAGGGTGATAAGGCTAAAGGTGGGCCAGGTGGCCAGCTGAGAGGGTGATAAGGCTAAGGGTGGGCCAGGTGGCTAGCTGAGAGGGTGATAAGGCTAAAGGTGGGTCAGCAGCCAGCTGAGAGGGTGATAAGGCTAAAGGTTGGCCAGGTGGCTAGCTGAGATGGTGGTAAGGCTAAGGGTGGGCCAGGTGGCCAGCTGAGATGGTGGTAAGGCTAAGGGTGGGCCAGGTGGCCAGCTGAGATGGTGGTAAGGCTAAAGGTGGGCCAGGTGCTAGCTGAGAGGGTGGTCTATTGGTAAGGCTAAAGGTGGCCAGGTGGGCTAGCTGAGAGGGTGATAAGGCTAAAGGTGGGCCAGGTGGATAGCTGAGAGGGTGGTAAGGCTAAGGGTGGGCCAGGTGGCTAGCTGAGAGGGTGGTCTATTGGTAAGGCTAAAGGTGGGCCAGGTGGCTAGCTGAGATGGTGGTAAGGCTAAGGGTGGGCCAGGTGGCTAGCTGAGAGGGTGATAAGGCTAAAGGTGGGCCAGGTGGCTAGCTGAGAGGGTGATAAGGCTAAAGGTGGGCCAGGTGGCCAGCTGAGAGGGTGATAAGGCTAAGGGTGGGCCAGGTGGCTAGCTGAGAGGGTGATAAGGCTAAAGGTGGGTCAGCAGCCAGCTGAGAGGGTGATAAGGCTAAAGGTGGGCCAGGTGGCTAGCTGAGATGGTGGTAAGGCTAAGGGTGGGCCAGGTGGCCAGCTGAGATGGTGGTAAGGCTAAGGGTGGGCCAGGTGGCCAGCTGAGATGGTGGTAAGGCTAAAGGTGGGCCAGGTGCTAGCTGAGAGGGTGGTCTATTGGTAAGGCTAAAGGTGGCCAGGTGGCTAGCTGAGAGGGTGATAAGGCTAAAGGTGGGCCAGGTGGATAGCTGAGAGGGTGATAAGGCTAAAGGTGGGCCAGGTGGCTAGCTGAGATGGTGGTAAGGCTAAAGGTGGGCCAGGTGGCTAGCTGAGAGGGTGGTCTATTGGTAAGGCTAAAGGTGGGCCAGGTGGCTAGCTGAGATGGTGGTAAGGCTAAGGGTGGGCCAGGTGGCTAGCTGAGAGGGTGGTCTATTGGTAAGGCTAAAGGTGGGCCAGGTGGATAGCTGAGAGGGTGATCTATTGGTAAGGCTAAAGGTGGGCCAGGTGGCCAGCTGAGAGGGTGATCTATTGGTAAGGCTAAAGGTGGGCCAGGTGGCCAGCTGAGATGGTGGTAAGGCTAAAGGTGGGCCAGGTGGATAGCTGAGAGGGTGGTCTATTGGTAAGGCTAAAGGTGGGCCAGGTGGCCAGCTGAGAGGGTGATCTATTGGTAAGGCTAAAGGTGGGCCAGGTGGCCAGCTGAGATGGTGGTAAGGCTAAAGGTGGGCCAGGTGGATAGCTGAGAGGGTGGTCTATTGGTAAGGCTAAAGGTGGGCCAGGTGGCCAGCTGAGATGGTGGTAAGGCTAAAGGTGGGCCAGGTGGCTAGCTGAGAGGGTGATAAGGCTAAAGGTGGGCCAGGTGGCCAGCTGAGATGGTGGTAAGGCTAAAGGTGGGCCAGGTGGATAGCTGAGAGGGTGGTCTATTGGTAAGGCTAAAGGTGGGCCAGGTGGCCAGCTGAGAGGGTGGTAAGGCTAAAGGTGGGCCAGGTGGCTAGCTGAGATGGTGGTAAGGCTAAAGGTGGCCAGGTGGCCAGCTGAGAGGGTGATAAGGCTAAAGGTGGGCCAGGTGGCCAGCTGAGATCTTGATCTATTGGTAAGACTGAAACATTCAGTGTTCAGGGGAGATGTTCACAGCATAGGAGTTACCTGTCAGTTTGGCTGTTGTAATATTGTATTACTCTGTCATAATTACATTGACCAGAGGAGAGACAGGTTAGAGCACATTAGACTGTTTTACAACCGGATTATCAGCACTCGTCATAAACTGGACTCGTATGGACTGGGTGTCTGTATTGAAAATGTATCAATCGCTGATGTTATTGATTTAGTGATGTATTAATAATGTATTGATCATTTCCTGATCGGTTAATATGAATGATTAGTGATGTTCTGATAATGTACTGATGATTTCATTATTGATTAGTGATGTTCTGATAATGTACTGATGATTTCATTATTGATTAGTGATGTTCTGATAATGTACTGATGATTTCATTATTGATTAGTGATGTTCTGATAATGTACTGATGATTTCATTATTGATTAGTGATGTTCTGATAATGTACTGATGATTTCATTATTGATTAGTGATGTTCTGATAATGTACTGATGATTTCATTATTGATTAGTGATGTTCTGATAATGTACTGATGATTTCATTATTGATTAGTGATGTTCTGATAATGTACTGATCGGTTAATATGATTTGATTTTTAATGACAGACCACCTGTGGGTGCTGTTTCCTGACGTCGTCATGGTGATAGCGTCTGAGGTTACCGTGGATGTTGTCAAGCACGCCTTCATCACCAAGTTTAACGACATCACTGCAGACGTAAGTGTCCCTCCGTCCTCTCCTGGCGGTGTGGTTTAGGGTTAGTTTAACGACATCACTGCAGACGTAAGTGTCCATCCGTCCCTCCGTCCGTCCTCTCCTGGGGGTGTGGTTTAGGGTTAGTATAACGACATCACTGCAGACGTAAGTGTCCCTCCGTCCATCCTCTCCTGGGGGTGTGGTTTAGGGTTAGTATAACGACATCACTGCAGACGTAAGTGTCCATCCGTCCCTCCGTCCATCCTCTCCTGGGGGTGTGGTTTAGGGTTAGTATAACGACATCACTGCAGACGTAAGTGTCCATCCGTCCCTCCCTCCGTCCTCTCCTGGGGGTGTGTCTACAGGTGTCACGCCCTGACCTTAGAGAGCCTTTTATTCTCTAGTTTGGTTAGGTCGGGGTGTGACTAGGGTGGTTACTCTAGTTTTTGTGTTGGCCTGGTATGGTTCCCAATCAGAGGCAGCTGTCTATCGTTGTCTCTGATTGGGGATCATATTTAGGCAGCCCTTTTCCCCACTGGGTTTTTGTGGGATCTTGTTTTTGTGTTGATGCCTGTGAGCTCTACAGAACGTCACGTTTCGTTGCTCTTTGTTGTTGTGAGTTTCATTTAATAAACATGTGGAACTCCATTCACGCTGCGCCTTGGTCCGTTAATTCATTAGACGATCGTGACAACTGATCGTGACAACTAAAATAAACATTCAGCCAGTTTAAAAAAACTGGTCAATCTAACTATGTCATCAAGGGTGCCGATATATTAGAGCTCATCTGTTTACCACATCTATGTCATCAAGGGTGCCGATATATTAGAGCTCATCTGTTTACCACATCTGACTGTCATCAAGGGTGCCGATATATTAGAGCTCATCTGTTTACCACATCTATGTCATCAAGGGTGCCGATATATTAGAGCTCATCTGTTTACCACATCTGACTGTCATCAAGGGTGCCGATATATTAGAGCTCATCTGTTTACCACATCTGACTGTCATCAAGGGTGCCGATATATTAGAGCTCATCTGTTTACCACATCTGACTGTCATCAAGGGTGCCGATATATTAGAGCTCATCTGTTTACCACATCTGACTGTCATCAAGGGTGCCGATATATTAGAGCTCATCTGTTTACCACATCTGACTGTCATCAAGGGTGCCGATATATTAGAGCTCATCTGTTTACCACATCTGACTGTCATCAAGGGTGCCAATATATTAGAGCTCATCTGTTTACCACATCTATGTCATCAAGGGTGCCGATATATTAGAGCTCATCTGTTTACCACATCTATGTCATCAAGGGTGCCGATATATTAGAGCTCATCTGTTTACCACATCTGACTGTCATCAAGGGTGCCGATATATTAGAGCTCATCTGTTTACCACATCTATGTCATCAAGGGTGACGATATATTAGAGCTCATCTGTTTACCACATCTATGTCATCAAGGGTGCCGATATATTAGAGCTCATCTGTTTACCACATCTATGTCATCAAGGGTGCCGATATATTAGAGCTCATCTGTTTACCACATCTATGTCATCAAGGGTGCCGATATATTAGAGCTCATCTGTTTACCACATCTATGTCATCAAGGGTGCCAATATATTAGAGCTCATCTGTTTACCACATCTGACTGTCATCAAGGGTGCCAATATATTAGAGCTCATGTGTTTACCACATCTGACTGTCATCAAGGGTGCCGATATATTAGAGCTCATCTGTTTACCACATCTGACTGTCATCAAGGGTGCCGATATATTAGAGCTCATCTGTTTACCACATCTATGTCATCAAGGGTGCCAATATATTAGAGCTCATCTGTTTACCACATCTGACTGTCATCAAGGGTGCCGATATATTAGAGCTCATCTGTTTACCACATCTATGTCATCAAGGGTGCCGATATATTAGAGCTCATCTGTTTACCACATCTGACTGTCATCAAGGGTGCCAATATATTAGAGCTCATCTGTTTACCACATCTGACTGTCATCAAGGGTGCCGATATATTAGAGCTCATCTGTTTACCACATCTATGTCATCAAGGGTGCCGATATATTAGAGCTCATCTGTTTACCACATCTATGTCATCAAGGGTGCCGATATATTAGAGCTCATCTGTTTACCACATCTATGTCATCAAGGGTGCCAATATATTAGAGCTCATCTGTTTACCACATCTATGTCATCAAGGGTGCCGATATATTAGAGCTCATCTGTTTACCACATCTGACTGTCATCAAGGGTGCTAATATATTAGAGCTCATCTGTTTACCACATCTGACTGTCATCAAGGGTGCCGATATATTAGAGCTCATCTGTTTACCACATCTATGTCATCAAGGGTGCCGATATATTAGAGCTCATCTGTTTACCACATCTATGTCATCAAGGGTGCCGATATATTAGAGCTCATCTGTTTACCACATCTATGTCATCAAGGGTGCCAATATATTAGAGCTCATCTGTTTACCACATCTATGTCATCAAGGGTGCCGATATATTAGAGCTCATCTGTTTACCACATCTATGTCATCAAGGGTGCCAATATATTAGAGCTCATCTGTTTACCACATCTGACTGTCATCAAGGGTGCCGATATATTAGAGCTCATCTGTTTACCACATCTATGTCATCAAGGGTGCCAATATATTAGAGCTCATCTGTTTACCACATCTATGTCATCAAGGGTACCGATATATTAGAGCTCATCTGTTTACCACATCTGTCATCAGGTCTACGGGGAGTACCGCGCCAGCCTGGCGTTTGACCTCGTCAGCAGCAGACAGAAAAACGTGAGATTTAAACATGAATATTGATGATGATTTAATATATTGTATTGATTTATTGATGAGTTGTTATTGACGGGTCATTATTCATATGGTGTGTGTTTGTTTGCCAGGCCTATACAGACTACAGTGACTCAGTCTCCAGGAGAATGGGCTTCATTCCACTGCCTTTAGCTCTGCTGGTAAGAGACTGGCTGGGTCTGCAGGCCTGGGTTCAACTAGTATTACAGCTCTTTAAGGCTGGGTCTGCAGGCCTGGGTTCAACTAGTATTACAACTCTTTAAGGGTGGGTCTGCAGGCCTGGGTTCAACTAGTATTACAGCTCTTTAAGGCTGGGTCTGCAGGCCTGGGTTCAACTAGTATTACAGCTCTTTAAGGCTGGGTCTGCAGACCTGGGTTCAACTAGTATTACAGCTCTTTAAGGATGGGTCTGCAGGCCTGGGTTCAACTAGTATTACAGCTCTTTAAGGCTGGGTCTGCAGGCCTGGGTTCAACTAGTATTACAGCTCTTTAAGGATGGGTCTGCAGGCCTGGGTTCAACTAGTATTACAGCTCTTTAAGGCTGGGTCTGCAGGCCTGGGTTCAACTAGTATTACAGCTCTTTAAGGCTGGGTCTGCAGGCCTGGATTCAACTAGTATTACAGCTCATTAAGGGTGGGTCTGCAGGGAGGAGACAGGGTTATTATTGATTGGGCTGGTATTGATATTGAACCCAGGTCTGGGGGGGAAGAGACAGGGTTATTATTGATTAGGCTGATATTTATATTGAACCCAGGTCTGGGGGAGGAGACAGGGTTATTATTGATTGGGCTGGTATTGATATTGAACCCAGGTCTGGGGGAGGAGACAGGGTTATTATTGATTAGGCTGATATTGAACCCAGGTCTGGGGGAGGGGACAGGGTTATTATTGATTAGGCTGGTATTGATATTGAACCCAGGTCTGGGGGGAGGAGACAGGGTTATTATTGATTAGGCTGGTATTGATATTGAACCCAGGTCTGGGGGAGGAGACAGGGTTATTATTGATTAGGCTGATATTGAACCCAGGTCTGGGGGGAGGAGACAGGGTTATTATTGATTAGGCTGATATTGAACCCAGGTCTGAAGGGAGGAGACAGGGTTATTATTGATTAGGCTGATATTGAACCCAGGTCTGGAGGGAGGAGACAGGGTTATTATTGATTAGGCTGATATTGAACCCAGGTCTGAAGGGAGGAGACAGGGTTATTATTGATTGGGCTGGTATTGATATTGAACCCAGGTCTGGAGGGAGGAGACAGGGTTATTATTGATTAGGCTGATATTGATATTGAACCCAGGTCTGGAGGGAGGAGACAGGGTTATTATTGATTAGGCTGATATTGAACCCAGGTCTGGGGGAGGAGACAGGGTTATTATTGACAGGGATATTGGTGTGTGTGTGTCTGTTTCAGTTGATCAGGGTGGTGACCAGCTCAGTGAAGATCCAGGGATCTCTCTCCTTCATGTGTGTTCTTCTCTTCTACCTGGGGTAAGACACCTTCTCTTCTACCTGGGGTAAGACACCTTCTCTTCTATCTGGGGTAAGACGTCTTCTCTTCTACCTGGGGTAAGACACCTTCTCTTCTACCTGGGGTAAGACACCTTCTCTTCTACCTGGGGTAAGACACCTTCTCTTCTATCTGGGGTAAGACGTCTTCTCTTCTACCTGGGGGTAAGACACCTTCTCTTCTACCTGGGGTAAGACACCTTCACTTCTACCTGGGGGTAAGACACCTTCTCTTCTACCTGGGGTAAGACACCTTCTCTTCTACCTGGGGGTAAGACACATTCTCTTCTACCTGGGGGTAAGACACCTTCTCTTCTACCTGGGGGTAAGACATCCTCTCTTCTACCTGGGGGTAAGATGTCTTCTCTTCTACCTGGGGTAAGACACCTTCTCTTCTACCTGGGGTAAGATGTTTTTCACTTCTACCTGGGGTAAGACACCTTCTCTTCTACCTGGGGTAAAACACCTTCTCTCCTACCTGGGGTAAGACACCTTCTCTTCTACCTGGGGTCAGATGCCTTCTCTTCTACCTGGGGTAAGACACCTTCTCTTCTACCTGGGGTAAGACACCTTCTCTTCTACCTGGGATAAGACACCTTCTCTTCTACCTGGGGTCAGATGCCTTCTCTTCTACCTGGGGTAAGACACCTTCTCTTCTACCTGGGGTAAGACACCTTCTCTTCTACCTGGGGGTAAGACACCTTCTCTTCTACCTGGGGGTAAGATGTCTTCTCTTCTACCTGGGGTTAAGATGTCTTCTCTTCTACCTGGGGGTAAGATGTCTTCTCTTCTACCTGGGGGTAAAACGCCATTTTAAATAGGCCCCCTAGTGGCCCTAGTGGCCTAAACGACCACTTCTGTCCAATATCGGATGGGCCTCACACACGTGAAGTTAGAGAGGTATTTCTCAACTCTACTGAGATTATTAAACCTCTCTCTATCTGCAGTATGTCACTAAGATGAGGACGCCGTTTGAGGTGAAAATTAAATAAAAAATGAAATCTTGTGTTTATCGTTGTCGAGCAAAATGGGTCAATTTCTGGTGGTGTGTCTTTTGTCCAGCTCTGGTCTGATGGGGTCTTTTGTCCAGCTCTGGTCTGATGGGGTCTGTTGTCCAGCTCTGGTCTGATGGGGTCTTTTTTCCAGCTCTGGTATGATGGGGTCTTTTGTCCAGCTCTGGTCTGATGGGGTCTTTTGTCCAGCTCTGGTCTGATGGGGTCTTTTGTCCAGCTCTGGTCTGATGGGGTCTTTTGTCCAGCTCTGGTATGATGGGGTCTTTTGTCCAGCTCTGGTATGATGGGGTCTGTTGTCCAGTTCTGGTATGATGGGGTCTGTTGTCTGTATCGTCCAGCTCTGGTCTGATGGGGTCTTTTGTCCAGCTCTGGTCTGATGGGGTCTTTTGTCCAGCTCTGGTATGATGGGGTCTGTTGTCCAGCTCTGGTCTGATTGGGTCTTTTGTCCGTATCGTCCAGCTCTGGTATGATGGGGTCTTTTGTCCAGCTCTGGTCTGATGGGGTCTTTTGTCCAGCTCTGGTCTGATGGGGTCTTTTGTCCAGCTCTGGTCTGACGGGGTCTGTTGTCCAGCTCTGGTCTGATGGGGTCTTTTGTCCAGCTCTGGTCTGATGGGGTCTTTTGTCCAGCTCTGGTCTGATGGGGTCTTTTGTCCAGCTCTGGTATGATGGGGTCTTTTGTCCAGCTCTGGTATGATGGGGTCTTTTGTCCAGCTCTGGTCTGATGGGGTCTTTTGTCCAGCTCTGGTCTGATGGGGTCTGTTGTCCAGCTTTGGTCTGATGGGGTCTGTTGTCCAGCTCTGGTCTGATGGGGTCTTTTGTCCAGCTCTGGTCTGATGGGGTCTTTTGTCCAGCTCTGGTATGATGGGGTCTTTTGTCCAGCTCTGGTATGATGGGGTCTTTTGTCCAGCTCTGGTCTGATGGGGTCTGTTGTCCAGCTCTGGTCTGATGGGGTCTGTTGTCCGTATCGTCCAGCTCTGGTCTGATGGGGTCTTTTGTCCGTATCGTCCAGCTCTGGTCTGATGGGGTCTTTTGTCCAGCTCTGGTCTGATGGGGTCTTTTGTCCAGCTCTGGTCTGATGGGGTCTTTTGTCCGTATCACCCAACTCTGGTCTGATGGGGTCTTTTGTCCAGCTCTGGTCTGATGGGGTCTGTTGTCTGTATCGTCCAGCTCTGGTCTGATGGGGTCTGTTGTCCAGCTCTGGTCTGATGGGGTCTTTTGTCCAGCTCTGGTCTGATGGGGTATTTTGTCCAGCTCTGGTCTGACGGGGTCTGTTGTCCAGCTCTGGTCTGATGGGGTCTTTTGTCCAGCTCTGGTCTGATGGGGTCTTTTGTCCAGCTCTGGTCTGATGGGGTCTTTTGTCCAGCTCTGGTCTGATGGGGTCTTTTGTCCAGCTCTGGTATGATGGGGTCTTTTGTCCAGCTCTGGTATGATGGGGTCTTTTGTCCAGCTCTGGTCTGATGGGGTCTTTTGTCCAGCTCTGGTCTGATGGGGTCTGTTGTCCAGTTTTGGTCTGATGGGGTCTTTTGTCCAGCTCTGGTCTGATGGGGTCTTTGTCCAGCTCTGGTATGATGGGGTCTTTTGTCCAGCTCTGGTATGATGGGGTCTTTTTGTCCAGCTCTGGTATGATGGGGTCTTTTGTCCAGCTCTGTTATGATGGGGTCTTTTGTCCAGCTCTGGTCTGATGGGGTCTTTTGTCCAGCTCTGGTCTGATGGGGTCTTTTGTCCAGCTCTGGTCTGACGGGGTCTGTTGTCCAGCTCTGGTCTGATGGGGTCTTTTGTCCAGCTCTGGTCTGATGGGGTCTTTTGTCCAGCTCTGGTCTGATGGGGTCTTTTGTCCAGCTCTGGTATGATGGGGTCTTTTGTCCAGCTCTGGTATGATGGGGTCTTTTGTCCAGCTCTGGTATGATGGGGTCTTTTGTCCAGCTCTGGTCTGATGGGGTCTTTTGTCCAGCTCTGGTCTGATGGGGTCTGTTGTCCAGCTTTGGTCTGATGGGGTCTGTTGTCCAGCTCTGGTCTGATGGGGTCTTTTGTCCAGCTCTGGTCTGATGGGGTCTTTTGTCCAGCTCTGGTATGATGGGGTCTTTTGTCCAGCTCTGGTATGAGGGGGTCTTTTGTCCAGCTCTGGTCTGATGGGGTCTTTTGTCCAGCTCTGGTCTGATGGGGTCTGTTGTCCAGCTCTGGTCTGATGGGGTCTGTTGTCCGTATCGTCCAGCTCTGGTCTGATGGGGTCTTTTGTCCGTATCGTCCAGCTCTGGTCTGATGGGGTCTTTTGTCCAGCTCTGGTATGATGGGGTCTTTTGTCCAGCTCTGGTATGATGGGGTCTTTTGTCCAGCTCTGGTATGATGGGGTCTTTTGTCCAGCTCTGGTCTGATGGGGTCTTTTGTCCAGCTCTGGTCTGATGGGGTCTGTTGTCCAGCTTTGGTCTGATGGGGTCTGTTGTCCAGCTCTGGTCTGATGGGGTCTTTTGTCCAGCTCTGGTCTGATGGGGTCTTTTGTCCAGCTCTGGTATGATGGGGTCTTTTGTCCAGCTCTGGTATGATGGGGTCTTTTGTCCAGCTCTGGTCTGATGGGGTCTTTTGTCCAGCTCTGGTCTGATGGGGTCTGTTGTCCAGCTCTGGTCTGATGGGGTCTGTTGTCCGTATCGTCCAGCTCTGGTCTGATGGGGTCTTTTGTCCGTATCGTCCAGCTCTGGTCTGATGGGGTCTTTTGTCCAGCTCTGGTCTGATGGGGTCTTTTGTCCAGCTCTGGTCTGATGGGGTCTTTTGTCCAGCTCTGGTCTGATGGGGTCTTTTGTCCAGCTCTGGTCTGATGGGGTCTTTTGTCCAGCTCTGGTCTGATGGGGTCTTTTGTCCAGCTCTGGTATGATGGGGTCTTTTGTCCAGCTCTGGTATGATGGGGTCTTTTGTCCAGCTCTGGTCTGATGGGGTCTTTTGTCCAGCTCTGGTCTGATGGGGTCTGTTGTCCAGTTTTGGTCTGATGGGGTCTTTTGTCCAGCTCTGGTCTGATGGGGTCTTTTGTCCAGCTCTGGTATGATGGGGTCTTTTGTCCAGCTCTGGTATGATGGGGTCTTTTGTCCAGCTCTGGTATGATGGGGTCTTTTGACCAGCTCTGTTATGATGGGGTCTTTTGTCCAGCTCTGGTCTGATGGGGTCTTTTGTCCAGCTCTGGTCTGATGGGGTCTTTTGTCCAGCTCTGGTCTGACGGGGTCTGTTGTCCAGCTCTGGTCTGATGGGGTCTTTTGTCCAGCTCTGGTCTGATGGGGTCTTTTGTCCAGCTCTGGTCTGATGGGGTCTTTTGTCCAGCTCTGGTATGATGGGGTCTTTTGTCCAGCTCTGGTATGATGGGGTCTTTTGTCCAGCTCTGGTATGATGGGGTCTTTTGTCCAGCTCTGGTCTGATGGGGTCTTTTGTCCAGCTCTGGTCTGATGGGGTCTGTTGTCCAGCTTTGGTCTGATGGGGTCTGTTGTCCAGCTCTGGTCTGATGGGGTCTTTTGTCCAGCTCTGGTCTGATGGGGTCTTTTGTCCAGCTCTGGTATGATGGGGTCTTTTGTCCAGCTCTGGTATGAGGGGGTCTTTTGTCCAGCTCTGGTCTGATGGGGTCTTTTGTCCAGCTCTGGTCTGATGGGGTCTGTTGTCCAGCTCTGGTCTGATGGGGTCTGTTGTCCGTATCGTCCAGCTCTGGTCTGATGGGGTCTTTTGTCCGTATCGTCCAGCTCTGGTCTGATGGGGTCTTTTGTCCAGCTCTGGTATGATGGGGTCTTTTGTCCAGCTCTGGTATGATGGGGTCTTTTGTCCAGCTCTGGTATGATGGGGTCTTTTGTCCAGCTCTGGTCTGATGGGGTCTTTTGTCCAGCTCTGGTCTGATGGGGTCTGTTGTCCAGCTTTGGTCTGATGGGGTCTGTTGTCCAGCTCTGGTCTGATGGGGTCTTTTGTCCAGCTCTGGTCTGATGGGGTCTTTTGTCCAGCTCTGGTATGATGGGGTCTTTTGTCCAGCTCTGGTATGATGGGGTCTTTTGTCCAGCTCTGGTCTGATGGGGTCTGTTGTCCAGCTCTGGTCTGATGGGGTCTGTTGTCCGTATCGTCCAGCTCTGGTCTGATGGGGTCTTTTGTCCGTATCGTCCAGCTCTGGTCTGATGGGGTCTTTTGTCCAGCTCTGGTCTGATGGGGTCTTTTGTCCAGCTCTGGTCTGATGGGGTCTTTTGTCCGTATCACCTAGCTCTGGTCTGATGGGGTCTTTTGTCCAGCTCTGGTCTGATGGGGTCTGTTGTCTGTATCGTCCAGCTCTGGTCTGATGGGGTCTGTTGTCCAGCTCTGGTCTGATGGGGTCTTTTGTCCAGCTCTGGTCTGATGGGGTCTTTTGTCCAGCTCTGGTCTGACGGGGTCTGTTGTCCAGCTCTGGTCTGATGGGGTCTTTTGTCCAGCTCTGGTCTGATGGGGTCTTTTGTCCAGCTCTGGTATGATGGGGTCTTTTGTCCAGCTCTGGTATGATGGGGTCTTTTGTCCAGCTCTGGTATGATGGGGTCTTTTGTCCAGCTCTGGTCTGATGGGGTCTTTTGTCCAGCTCTGGTCTGATGGGGTCTGTTGTCCAGTTTTGGTCTGATGGGGTCTTTTGTCCAGCTCTGGTCTGATGGGGTCTGTTGTCCAGCTCTGGTCTGATGGGGTCTGTTGTCCGTATCGTCCAGCTCTGGTCTGATGGGGTCTTTTGTCCAGCTCTGGTCTGATGGGGTCTGTTGTCCAGCTCTGGTCTGATGGGGTCTGTTGTCCAGCTCTGGTCTGATGGGGTCTTTTGTCCAGCTCTGGTCTGATGGGGTCTTTTGTCCAGCTCTGGTCTGATGGGGTCTTTTGTCCAGCTCTGGTCTGATGGGGTCTTTTGTCCACTCACTACCCCAAAGGGTATCTTTAACTCTGTGTGTGTGTGTGTGTGTGTGTGTGTGTGTGTGTGTGTGTGTGTGTGTGTGTGTGTGTGTGTGTGTGTGTGTGTGTGTGTGTGTGTGTGTGTGTAGGATGATCTCTCTGAAGGTACTGAACAGTATCGTGTTGCTGGGAACGTCCTGTGTGTTCGTCAAAGAAGCCAATATGGAGGAGAAGCTGTTCCAGTCTCCCCCCTCTGCTGCCTCCAGCCGCTCCAACTCTAGAGCACACAGACCCACACACACCACCCCCCCAGGTAACACACACACCACCCCCCCAGGTAACACACACCACCCCCCCAGGTAACACACACCACCCCTCCAGGTAACACACACCACCCCTCCAGGTAACACACACACACACACACCACCCCCTCAGGTAACACACACACACCACCCCTCCAGGTAACACACACACCACCCCTCCAGGTAACACACACCACCCCTCCAGGTAACACACACACCACCCCTCCAGGTAACACACACACCACCCCTCCAGGTAACACACACACACCACCCCTCCAGGTAACACACACACACCACCCCTCCAGGTAACACACACACCACCCTCCAGGTAACACACACACCACCCCTCCAGGTAACACACACACACCACCCCTCCAGGTAACACACACACACCACCCCTCCAGGTAACACACACACCACCCCTCCAGGTAACACACACACCACCCCTCCAGGTAACACACACACCACCCCTCCAGGTAACACACACACCACCCCTCCAGGTAACACACACACCACCCTCCAGGTAACACACACACCACCCCCCAGGTAACACACACACCACCCCCCAGGTAACACACACACCACCCCCCCAGGTAACACACACACCAACCCCCCAGGTAACACACACACCACCCCCCAGGTAACACACACACACCCCCCCAGGTAACACACACACACACCACCCCCCCAGGTAACACACACACAGCCACCCCCCAGGTAACACAACACCACCCCCCAGGGTAACACACACACCACCCCTCCAGGTAACACACACATCACCCCTCCAGGTAACACACACACCACCCCCCCAGGTAACACACACACCACCCCTCCAGGTAACACACACATCCACCCCTCCAGGTAACACACACACCACCCCTCCAGGTAACACACACACACACCACCCCCCCAGGTAACACACACACCACCCCCCAGGTAACACACACACCACCCCTCCAGGTAACACACACACCACCCCTCTTCCTCCCTCCTCCTCCCCTCCTCCTCCACCCCCTCCTCCCCCTCCTCCTCCACCCCCTCCTCCCCCTCCTCCTCCCCCTCCTCCTCCCCCTCCCCCTCCTCCTCCTCCTCCCCCCTCCTCCCCCTCCCCCTCCTCCTCCCCCCTCCTCCTCCACCTCCTCCTCCTCCCCCTCCTCCTCCTCCCCCTCCTCCTCCCCATCCTCCTCCACCCCCTCCTCCCCTCCTCCTCCACCCCCTCCTCCCCTTCCTCCTCCACCCCCTCCTCCTCCCTCCTCCTCCCCCTCCTCCTCCCCCCTCCTCCTCCACCCCTCCTCCCCCTCCTCCTCCCCCTCCTCCTCTCCTCCTCCCCCATCCTCCTCCCTGCTGATTATTCTAGTCTCTCTTCCTGACATAAATATCATTGTAACACACACACACCACCCCCTCCTCCACCCCCTCCTCCCCCTCCTCCACCCCCCTCCTCCACCCCTCCTCCCCTCCTCCTCCCTCCTCCTCCCCCTCCTCCTCCCCCTCCTCCTCCACCCCTCCTCCTCCCCCCTCCTCCTCCTCCTCCCCCATCCTCCTCCCTGCTGATTATTCTAGTCTCTCTTCCTGACATAAATATCATTGTAACACACACACACCACCCCCTCCTCCACCCCCTCCTCCCCCTCCTCCTCCCCCCTCCTCCTCCCCCCTCCTCCTCCCTGCTGATTGTTCTAGTCTCTCTTCCTGACATAAATATCATTGTAACACACACACACACCACCTCCTCCCCCTCCTCCTCCACCCCCTCCTCCCCCCTCCTCCTCCTCCTCCTCCCCCATCCTCCTCCACCCCCTCCTCCCCCTCCTCCTCCCCCCTCCTCCTCCTCCTCCCCCATCCTCCTCCCTGCTGATTATTCTAGTCTCTCTTCCTGACATAAATATCATTGTAACACACACACACCACCCCCTCCTCCACCCCCTCCTCCTCCCCCCTCCTCCTCCCCCCCTCCTCCTCCCTGCTGATTGTTCTAGTCTCTCTTCCTGACATAAATATCATTGTAACACACACACACACCACCCCTCCTCCCCCTCCTCCTCCACCCCCTCCTCCCCCTCCTCCTCCACCCCCTCCTCCTCCCCCTCCTCCTCCACCCCCTCCTCCCCCTCCTCCTCCACCCCCTCCTCCCCCTCCTCCTCCCCCCTCCTCCTCCTCCTCCTCCCCCATCCTCCTCCCTGCTGATTGTTCTAGTCTCTCTTCCTGACATAAATATCATTGTTGTTCAGAACCGTTTAAATAAAGAAAAATAGAATCTCCATGCTAACGGTTGCTAACCCCACCCCACAAGGTGAGCCAATCGTAGAAGAGGGGGTCGTGTCTTCAGCGTCAGTCACTTGTCAGCCAACCAACCACCAGCAAGAGAGTCCCGCCTCCACTCTGCCAACCAGCCAATCAGACGATCACTTCCTGACCACGCCCGACGGCGAGGACGGCGACAAGGACATCTCCGCGGCAACGGAAGAGGAAGGAGAGGGGCTTAAACATAGAAACCCCGCCCCCAAGAAAGACCTATTGGAGATCGACCGCTTCACTATCTGTGGAAACCGCATCGACTGACACACACACACACACACACACACAATTGACTGGCTGATACCATGGCAACAAGAGACTGGCCAGGGGTTAAAAGGTCGTGCACTCAGATGGACTCCAAGACTGAACTCTGGGTATTTTATTTATTAACAACGAGGCTGTTATGTCAGCTGTCGTAGTGAGGTCGTAACACTACGTGAAGCTCCTTAAGGATCCTGGACGATGAAGCGTTCAGAAGACACTCTGACGATGGTGTTGATGATGATGATGGTGATGATGATGATGATGGTGATGATGATGGTGATGATGATGATGATGATGATGATGGTGTTGATGATGGTGATGATGATGGTGATGATGATGATGGTGTTGATGATGATGATGATGATGGTGGTGATGATGATGATGATGGTGTTTAACACAAACTGACTGGTTGGTTTTTCCTCTAAAGATGTTTTGTCAATTTGTAAAGATAAAAAATAAATAAAAAAAATGTCATTTTAACCCCCCCCCCCCCCCCCCCCCCACACACTCTCTCCCCATCCTGTAGTAACCCCCCCCCCCCCGTAACTCTCTCCCATCCTGTAGTAACCCCCCCCCCCGTAACTCTCTCACCATCCTGTAGTAACCCCCCCCCCCCCACACACACTCTCTCCCCATCCTGTAGTAACCCCCCCCCCCCCGTAACTCTCTCCCCATCCTGTAGTAACCCCCCCCCCCGTAACTCTCTCACCATCCTGTAGTAACCCCCCCCCCCCCCCGTAACTCTCTCCCCATCCTGTAGTAACCCCCCCCCTCACCATCCTGTGTAACTGAACTGTGTTGAATGCCTCTTTAAGACTCACACTACGTGACATCACACTTCCTGGAGGAGGTTCACACCCCTTTATTCCACATGTTGTTGTTCCAGTCTGAATTTATAATGACGATCTGTTGGGTCCCTGGCTGACACACGACACCCCATAATGTCAAAGTGGAATTATGTTTGTCTACATTTTTAACAAGTTCAATAAAAAATGAAAAGCTGAAAGGTCTTGAGTCAGTCAGTATTCAACCCCTTTGTTGTTACGGCCTTAATAAGTTCAGGAGGAAAACTGTGTTTTAATGACTACCTCATCTCTGTACCCCACACATACAATTATCTGTAACGTCCCTCAGTCGAGCAGTGAGTTTCAAACACAGATTCAACCACAAAGACCAGGGAGTTTTTCCAATGCCTTGAAAATGGCTCCTATTGGTAGATGGGTAAAAAAATGCCTTCACCTATTGGTAAAACAAAAAGCAGACGTTGAATATCCCTTTGAGCGGTGAAGTTATTAATTACCCTTTGGATGGTGAAGTTATTAATTACCCTTTGGATGGTGAAGTTATTAATGACCCTTTGGATGGTGAAGTTATTAATGACCCTTTGGATGGTGAAGTTATTCATTACCCTTTGGATGGTGAAGTTATTAATTACCCTTTGGATGGTGAAGTTATTAATGACCCTTTGGATGGTGAAGTTATTCATTACCCTTTGGATGGTGAAGTTATTAATTACCCTTTAGATGGTGAAGTTATTAATTACCCTTTAGATGGTGAAGTTATTAATTACCCTTTGGATGGTGAAGTTATTAATTACCCTTTGGATGGTGAAGTTATTAATGACCCTTTGGATGGTGAAGTTATTAATTACCCTTTGGATGGTGAAGTTATTAATTACCCTTTGGATGGTGAAGTTATTAATTACCCTTTGGATGGCGAAGTTATTAATGACCCTTTGGATGGTGAAGTTATTAATTACCCTTTGGATGGTGAAGTTATTAATGACCCTTTGGATGGTGAAGTTATTAATTACCCTTTGGATGGTGAAGTTAGAAATTACCCTTTGGATGGTGAAGTTATTAATTCCCCTTTGGATGGTGAAGTTATTCATTACCCTTTGGATGGTGAAGTTATTCATTACCCTTTGGATGGTGAAGTTATTAATTACCCTTTGGATGGTGAAGTTAGAAATTGATAAATTCCCATTATTGTGTGTGTGTCCCTTTTCATTCAGCCAAGAAATCCATTGATGAAATATTCAACAGACCGAACATTTCAGTTGTGTGTGGTGTTGCCGTTCATCTTCATATAGCGTTGGTATGGATTAACTAGTACCTCAGCCTCATCTAGTGTTGGTATGGAGTAACTAGTACCTCAGCCTCATCTAGTGTTGGTATGGATTAACTGTAGTACCTCAGCCTCATCTAGTGTTGGTATGGAGTAACTAGTACCTCAGCCTCATCTAGTGTTGGTATGGATAACTAGTACCTCAGCCTCATCTAGTGTTGGTATGGAGTAACTGTAGTACCTCAGCCTCATCTAGTGTTGGTATGGAGTAACTAGTACCTCAGCCTTAGTGTTGGTATGGAGTAACTAGTACCTCAGCCTCATCTAGTGTTGGTATGGAGTAACTAGTACCTCAGCCTCATCTAGTGTTGGTATGGAGTAACTAGTACCTCAGCCTCATCTAGTGTTGGTATGGAGTAACTAGTACCTCAGCCTCATCTAGTGTTGGTATGGAGTAACTAGTACCTCAGCCTCATCTAGTGTTGGTATGGAGTAACTAGTACCTCAGCCTCATCTAGTGTTGGTATGGAGTAACTAGTACCTCAGTCTTAGTGTTGTTGTCGTTCATCAACCATCTGAAATGGTTCACCCACACAGACAGCGATCACGACCATCTGAAATGGTTCACCCACACAGACAGCGATCACCGACCATCTGAAAGGGTTCACCCACACATACAGCGTTCACCGACCATCTGAAATGGTTCACTCACACAGACAGCGATCACCGACCATCTGAAAGGGTTCACCCACACAGACAGCGATCACCGACCATCTGAAATGGTTCACCCACACAGACAGCGATCACCGACCATCTGAAATGGTTCACCCACACAGACAGCGATCACCGACCATCTGAAATGGTTCACCCACACAGACAGCGATCACCGACCATCTGAAATGGTTCACCCACACAGACAGCGATCACCGACCATCTGAAATGGTTCACCCACAGACAGCGATCACCGACCATCTGAAATGGTTCACCCACACCGACAGCGATCACCGACCATCTGAAATGGTTCACCCACACAGACAGCGATCACCGACCATCTGAAATGGTTCACCCACACAGACAGCGATCACCGACCATCTGAAATGGTTCACCCACACAGACAGCGATCACAGACCATCTGAAAGGGTTCACCCACACAGACAGCGTGGTGAAGAAGGCTCATTTCCCTAATCATTATGGTTGAAGAAATTCGACTTGGCCCTTAAGACCCTCACAAACTTTTACAGATGCACAATTGAGAACATCCTGTCGGGCTGTATCACCACCTGGTACGGCAACTGCACCGCCCACAACCACAAGGCTCTCCAGAGGGTGGTGCGGTCTGCCCAACACATCACCGGGGTCACTGCCCACCCTCCAGGACACCTACAGCACTCGATGTCACAGGAAGGCCAAAAAGATCATCAAGGACATCAACCACAGAGCCACGGCATGTTCACCCCGCTATCATCCAGAAGGTGAGGTCAGTACAGGTGCATCAAAGCTGGGACCGAGAGACTGAAAAACAGCTTCTATCTCCAGGCCATCAGACTGTTAAATAGCCATCGCTAGCCGGCTACCACCTGGTTACTCAACCCTGCACCTTAGAGGCTGCTGCCCTGTAGACATGGAATCACTGGTCGCTTTAATAATGTTTACACATTGCTTTACCCATCTCATATGTACAGTTGAAGTCGGAAGTTTACATACACTTAGGTTGGAGTCATCAACCACTCCACAAATTTCTTGTTAACAAACTATAGTTTTGGCAAGTTGGTTAGGACATTGACTTTGTAGATGTCTACGCTTTAGAAGCTTCTGATAGGCTAATTGACATAATTTGAGTCAATTGGAGGTGTACCTGTGGATGTATTTCAAGGCCTACCTTAAAACTCAGTGCCTCTTTGCTTGACATCATGGGAAAATCAAAAGAAATCAGCCAAGACCTCAGAAAAAAAATTGTAGACCTTCACAAGTCTGGTTCATCCTTGGAAGCAATTTCCAAACGCCTGAAGGTACCACGTTCATCTGTACAAACAATAGTACGCAAGTATAAACACCATGGGACCACACAACGAAAAGTGCAAATCAATCCCAGAACAACAGCAAAGGACGTTGTGAAGATTCTGGAGGTAACAGGTACAAAAGTATCTATATCCACAGTAAAACGAGTCCTATATCGATATAACCTGAAAGGCCGCTCCACAAGGAAGAAGCCACTGCTCCAAAACCACCATAAAAACGCCAGACTACGGTTTGCAACTGCACATGGGGACGAAGATCGTACTTTTTGGAGAGATGTCCTCTGGTCACATACAGCTGATGTGTTGTGTATCGAAGTCCACAAGCGAAGGGGAAAGGTGACGAGGAGAGAGTTATGGAAGTGAACCGTGTTAACACCCAATCAGGGGGTGTATTCATTTGCTTCTGTTTCTTATTAAACGGAAACAAACGAAACGGGGATAAACATACCTGAATCTGTCCAATAGAAACTCTCGTTTGCAACTGTTGGACTAATGATTACACCCTAGATCAGCTAGATGCAGGCCAGAGGTGATACTGTTGGACTAATGACTACACCTTAGATCAGCTAGATACAGGCAAGAGGTGATACTGTTGGACTAATGATTACACCCTAGATCAGCTAGATGCAGGTAAGACTGGACTAATGACTACACCCTAGATCAGCTAGATGCAGGTAAGAGGTGATACTGTTGGACTAATGACTACACCCTAGATCAGCTAGATGCAGGCCAGAGGTGATACTGTTGGACTAATGATTACACCCTAGATCAGCTAGATGCAGGTAAGAGGTGATACTGTTGGACTAATGACTACACCCTAGATCAGCTAGATGCAGGTAAGAGGTGATACTGTTGGACTAATGATTACACCCTAGATCAGCTAGATGCAGGTAAGAGGTGATACTGTTGGACTAATGATTACACCCTAGATCAGCTAGATGCAGGTAAGAGGTGATACTGTTGGACTAATGACTACACCCTAGATCAGCTAGATGCAGGTAAGAGGTGATACTGTTGGACTAATGACTACACCCTAGATCAGCTAGATACAGGTAAGAGGTGATACTGTTGGACTAATGATTACACCCTAGATCAGCTAGATGCAGGTAAGAGGTGATACTGTTGGACTAATGACTACACCCTAGATCAGCTGGATGCAGGTTAGACTGGACTAATGATTACACCCTAGATCAGCTAGATACAGGTAAGAGGTGATACTGTTGGACTAATGACTACACCCTAGATCAGCTAGATGCAGGTAAGAGGTGATACTGTTGGACTAATGATTACACCATAGATCAGCTAGATGCAGGTAAGACTGGACTAATGACTACACCCTAGATCAGCTAGATGCAGGTAAGACTGGACTAATGACTACACCCTAGATCAGCTAGATGCAGGTAAGAGGTGATACTGTTGGACTAATGATTACACCCTAGATCAGCTCGATGCAGGGAAGACTGGACTAATGACTACACCCTAGATCAGCTAGATGCAGGTAACAGTGTGCCAGGTGGTATTAAAATGTATCTGTCCAGTTGTCACTGTCTGTCACCTCAACATTTTCTCTCGATCTGTGTGCACCTACGTTGTAAACTTTCATTGATAGTCCAGGTTGTAGCAACCTCATGATGGGTACAGGGAAAATCTGAGTATCATGTAGTAACCTAAACCTATCGCTGTTACATTGAACTGGGTGAATGGAATATGAATGACAGTAACCTAAACCTATTGATGTTACATTGAACTGGGTGAATATGAATGACAGTAACCTAAACCCATCACTGTTACATTGAACTGGGTGAATATGAATGACAGTAACCTAAACCTATCACTGTTACATTGAACTGGGTGAATATGAATGACAGTAACCTAAACCTGTCACTGTTACATTGAACTGGGTGAATATGAATGACAGTAACCTAAACCTATCACTGTTACATTGAACTGGGTGAATATGAATGACAGTAACCTAAACCTGTCACTGTTACATTGAGCTGGGTGAATGACAGTAACCTAAACCTGTCACTGTTACATTGAGCTGGGTGAATATGAATGACAGTAACCTAAACCTGTCACTGTTACATTGAACTGGGTGAATGACAGTAACCTAAACCTATCACTGTTACATTGAACTGGGTGAATGGAATATGAATGACAGTAACCTAAACCTATCACTGTTACATTGAACTGGGTGAATGGAATATGAATGACAGTAACCTAAACCTATCGCTGTTACATTGAACTGGGTGAATGGAATATGAATGACAGTAACCTAAACCTATTGATGTTACATTGAACTGGGTGAATATGAATGACAGTAACCTAAACCCATCACTGTTACATTGAACTGGGTGAATGGAATATGAATGACAGTAACCTAAACCTATTGATGTTACATTGAACTGGGTGAATATGAATGACAGTAACCTAAACCCATCACTGTTACATTGAACTGGGTGAATGGAATATGAATGACAGTAACCTAAACCTATTGATGTTACATTGAACTGGGTGAATATGAATGACAGTAACCTAAACCCATCACTGTTACATTGAACTGGGTGAATGGAATATGAATGACAGTAACCTAAACCTATCACTGTTACATTGAATGACAGTCATCCAATATACTGTAATAGAATATGAATGAGAGTCATCCAATATACTGTAATAGAATATGATTGACAGTCATCCAACATGCTGTAATAGAATATGATTGACAGTCATCCAACATGCTGTAATAGAATATGATTGACAGTCATCCAACATGCTGTAATAGAATATGAATGACAGTCATCCAACATGCTGTAATAGAATATGAATGACAGTCATCCAACATGCTGTAATAGAATATGAATGACAGTCATCTAACATGCTGTAATAGAAATAAGGCTAATGAGAAAAAAAATGGTCCTCCCTCCTCTTAAATGGCACCAACCTCCATTGCTCTTAACACTCTCTCGGTCTCTCTCTCTCTCTCTGTCTCTTTCAATCTCTGTCTCTGTCTCTGTCTATCTCTCTGTTTCTGTCTCTCTGTCTGTCTCTCTCTCTATCTCTCTGTCTCTGTCTATCTCTCTCTCTCTGTCTCTCTCTCTATCTCTCTCTGTCTATCTCTCTGTCTCTGTCTCTCTCTCGGTCTCTCTCTCTATCTCTCTCTGTCTATCTCTCTGTCTCTGTCTCTCTGTCTGTCTCTCTCTCTATCTCTCTCTGTCTCTGTCTCTGTCTCTCTCACATCAAAATCAAATCAAATGTATTTATATAGCCCTTCTTACATCAGCTGATATCTCAAAGTGCTGTACAGAAACCCAGCCTAAAACCCCAAACAGCAAGCAATGCAGGTGTAGAAGCACGGTGACTAGGAAAAACTCACTAGAAAGGCCAGAACCTAGGAGAAACCTAGAGAGGAACCAGGCTATGTGGGGTGGCCAGTCCTCTTCTGGCTGTGCCGGGTGGAGATTATAACATAACATGGCCAAGATGTTCAAATGTTCATAGATGACCAGCAGGGTCAAATAATAGTAATCACAGTGAACAGGTCAGGGTTCCATAGCCGCAGGCAGAACAGTTGAAACTGGAGTAGCAGAACGGCCAGGTGGACTGGGGACAGCAAGGAGTCATCATGTCAGGTAGTCCTGGGGCATGGTCCTAGGGCTCAGGTCCTCCGAGAGAGAGAAAGAAAGAGAGAAGGAGAGAATTAGAGAACGCACACTTAGATTCACACAGGACACCGAATAGGACAGGAGAAGTACTCCAGATATAACAAACTGACCCCAGCCCCCCGACACATAAACTACTGCAGCATAAATACTGGAGGCTGAGACAGGAGGGGTCAGGAGACACTGTGGCCACATCCAATGATACCCCCAGACAGGGCCAAACAGGTAGGATATAACCCCACCCACTTTGCCAAAGCACAGCCCCCACACCACTAGGGGGATATCTTCAACCACCAACTTACCATCCTGAGACAAGGCCGAGAATAGCCCACAAAGATCTCCGCCACGGCACAACCCAAGAGGGGGCGCCAACCCAGACAGGAAGATCACGTCAGTGACTCAACCCACTCAGGTGACGCACGGCAGGACCAAATCAGAAAGATAGCAAGCCCATGTAATGCAGTAAAACCTCTCTCTCTCTCAGTCTCTCAGTCTCTCTATGTCTCTCTCTCTCTCTCACACACACACACACACACACACACACACACACACACACACACACACACACACACACACACACACACACACACACACACACACACACACACACCCTTCGCAGTTAATTATCCTATTTAGTCTATTACTTCCACACATACTGCGCTCTCTCTCTCTCTGTCTCTCTCTGTCTCTCAATTCAATTCAATTTCAATTCAATTCAAGGGCTTTATTGGCATGGGAAACATGTGTTAACATTGCCAAAGCAAGTGAGGTAGATAATATATAAAGTGAATATATAAAGTGAAATAAACAATAAAAATTAACAGTAAACATTACACATACAGAAGTTTCAAAACAATAAAGACATTACAAATGTCATATTATATATATACAGTGTTTTAACAATGTACAAATGGTTAAAGGACACAAGACAAAATAAATAAGCATATAAATATGGGTTGTATTCACAATGGTGTGTGTTCTTCACTGGTTGCCCTTTTCTCTCTCTCTCTCTACCTCTCTCTCTGTCTCTCTGTCTCTGTTTGTAATATTCGTGTTTTGGTTAGCTCATGTCAAAAAGACGGAACGCTGGCGGCCACAGCTGTCCGGTGTCTGACTAGAACAGAACCGTAAGTGACAAACACACGAGACCGCAGCTCACACTGAGATCAACCGGCCTGCGCACCCGAACTCATCACGTGCCCGCGCGCCGTCGGATGAGCATTAGTACGGTTCATTCAACCTCTAGAGACAACAAGTGTCACTGGAGACATGTTTAACCGGGACAACAAGACGTAACAGTACTTTACGGGACTATCCGAAATTTAGACTTCTGTCGTTGCAGTTTTATTCTTTCTTTCAGACGGTGGAGACAGGTCACCACCTCTTTTCTCTCTCTCTCATTCCGTGTTCTTTTACCGTTTTATTTGGAGTGCGTTTTGCAAGGACTAGTCTCAAGCCATGCTGTGGAGAGCGGGGCTCGTGTTGCTGCTGTGTTGGGGCAGCACCGGGGAGCGACGTCATCAACCCCGGGACTCCCCGGAACGTGAAGACCGGACGAGCAAACTGCAGGCAGACTCCGTGAGCACGCGGCAGCAGCGGTCCCCGCCGCCGGTAGAACCCCTAGACTTTGGGTTCGTGCCCTCCGGTGTGTACGACACGCACGCCTACTACGAGCCCGGTGCCATCGGTGTTCTGTTCCACATGGTGCACGCGTTCCTTTACGTGGTCCAACCGAACCCCTTCCCGAAAGGTGAGGAGCACGGCTCAGTGTGTGTGTGTTTGTGTGTTTGTGTGTGTGTGCGCGCGTCTTGGCCATGGCTGCTCCTATAAGGCCCTGCAGGTTGAGTAGAGTTTTATTTCAGAATACGTCTACATGGCAGATAAAAGGAGAATAGCGTAGGCTACACAATAAATACATTTAACAACAAATCAAATCAAATCAAATTGTATTTGTCACATATACATGGTTAGCAGATGTTAATGGTCACATACACATGGTTAGCAGATGTTAATGGTCACATACACATGGTTAGCAGATGTTAATGGTCACATACACATGGTTAGCAGATGTTAATGGTCACATACACATGGTTAGCAGATGTTAATGGTCACATACACATGGTTAGCAGATGTTAATGGTCACATACACATGGTTAGCAGATGTTATTGGTCACATACACATGGTTAGCAGATGTTAATGCGAGTGTAGCGAAATGCTTGTGCTTCTAGTTCCGACAATGCACAACTAGTAATCTAACCGAACAATACCAAAACTACTACCTTATACACACAAGTGTAAAGGGATAAAGAATATGCACATAAAGATATATGAATGAGTGATGGTACAGAGCGGCATAGGCAAGATGCAGTAGATGATATCGAGTACAGTATATACATATGAGATGAGTAATGTAGGGTATGTAAACAAGATGCAGTAGATGATATCGAGTACAGTATATACATATGAGATGAGCATGTAAACAAAGTGGTATAGTTAAAGTGGCTAGTGATACATGTATTACATCAAGATGCAGTCGATGATATAGAGTACAGTATATACATATGAGATGAATAAAGTAAATCAATACATGTGTTGTCTAATTATGAAATATACTGTTAGTTAATTAAGAAATATACAGGTAGTTAATTAACATAATATACAGGTAGTTAATTAAGAAAATATACAGGTAGTTAATTAAGATAATATACAGGTAGTTAATTAAGATAATATACAGGTAGTTAATTAAGATAATATACAGGTAGTTAATTAAGATAATATACAGGTAGTTAATTAAGATAATATACAGGTAGTTAATTAAGATAATATACAGGTAGTTAATTAAGAAAATATACAGGTAGTTAATTAAGAAAATATACAGGTAGTTAATTAAGATAATATACAGGTAGTTAATTAAGATAATATACAGGTAGTTAATTAAGATAATATACAGGTAGTTAATTAAGATAATATACAGGTAGTTAATTAAGATAATATACAGGTAGTTAATTAAGATAATATACAATTAGTTCATTAAGATAATATACAGGTAGTTAATTAAGATAATATACAGGTAGTTAATTAACATAATATACAGGTAGTTAATTAAGATAATATACAGGTAGTTAATTAACATAATATACAGGTAGTTAATTAAGATAATATACTGTTAGTTAATTAAGATAATATACAGGTAGTTAATTAAGATAATATACAGGTAGTTAATTAAGATAATATACAGGTAGTTAATTAAGATAATATACAGGTAGTTAATTAAGAAAATATACAGGTAGTTAATTAAGAAAATATACAGGTAGTTAATTAAGATAATATACAGGTAGTTAATTAAGATAATATACAGGTAGTTAATTAAGATAATATACAGGTAGTTAATTAAGATAATATACAGGTAGTTAATTAAGATAATATACAGGTAGTTAATTAAGATAATATACAATTAGTTCATTAAGATAATATACAGGTAGTTAATTAAGATAATATACAGGTAGTTAATTAACATAATATACAGGTAGTTAATTAAGATAATATACAGGTAGTTAATTAACATAATATACAGGTAGTTAATTAAGATAATATACTGTTAGTTAATTAACATAATATACAGGTAGTTAATTAAGATAATATACAGGTAGTTAATTAAGATAATATACAGGTAGTTAATTAAGATAATATACAGGTAGTTAATTAAGATAATATACAGGTAGTTAATTAAGATAATATACAGGTAGTTAATTAAGATAATATACTGTTAGTTAATTAAGATAATATACAGGTAGTTAATTAAGATAATATACATTTAGTTAATTAAGATAATATACAGGTAGTTAATTAAGATAATATACAGGTAGTTAATTAATTAAGATGATATACAGGTAGTTAATTCTGAAATATATTGTTAGGTAATTATGAAAGATAAGGTTACTTAATTATCAGTATATTTCTTGATTAACTAACATCTAACTTTCTCAATTAACTAGCAGTGTATTTATATATTTATTGCCTTGTCATTTTCTGAAATAACAGAAATATTACAACAATATAAATACTATGCTCCTTTATTAATCAAGACAGATGGATCTGAGTTAGTCAAGACAGATGGATCTGAGTTAGTCAAGACAGATGGATCTGAGTTAGTCAAGACAGATGGATCTGAGTTAGTCAAGACAGATGGATCTGAGTTAGTCAAGACAGATGGATCTGAGTTAGTCAAGACAGATGGATCTGAGTTAGTCAAGACAGGTGGATGTGTTAATTAGTCAAGACAGATGGATCTGAGTTAGTCAAGACAGATGGATCTGAGTTAGTCAAGACAGGTGGATGTGTTAATTAGTCAAGACAGATGGATCTGAGTTAGTCAAGACAGATGGATCTGAGTTAGTCAAGACAGGTGGATGTGTTAATTAGTCAAGACAGATGGATCTGAGTTAGTCAAGACAGATGGATCTGAGTTAGTCAAGACAGATGGATGTGTTAATTAGTCAAGACAGATGGATCTGAGTTAGTCAAGACAGATGGATCTGAGTTAGTCAAGACAGGTGGATGTGTTAATTAGTCAAGACAGATGGATCTGAGTTAGTCAAGACAGATGGATCTGGGTTAGTCAAGACAGATAGATCTGAGTTAGTCAAGACAGATGGATCTGGGTTAGTCAAGACAGATGGATCTGAGTTAGTCAAGACAGATGGATCTGAGTTAGTCAAGACAGATGGATCTGAGTTAGTCAAGACAGATGGATCTGAGTTAGTCAAGACAGATGGATCTGAGTTAGTCAAGACAGATGGATCTGAGTTAGTCAAGACAGATGGATGTGTTAATTAATCAAGACAGATGGATCTGGGTTAGTCAAGACAGATGGATGTGTTAATTAGTCAAGACAGATGGATCTGAGTTAGTCAAGACAGATGGATGTGTTAATTAGTCAAGACAGATGGATCTGAGTTAGTCAAGACAGATGGATGTGTTAATTAGTCAAGACAGATGGATCTGAGTTAGTCAAGACAGATGGATGTGTTAATTAGTCAAGACAGATGGATCTGAGTTAGTCAAGACAGATGGATCTGAGTTAGTCAAGACAGGTGGATGTGTTAATTAGTCAAGACAGATGGATCTGAGTTAGTCAAGACAGATGGATCTGAGTTAGTCAAGACAGATGGATCTGAGTTAGTCAAGACAGATGGATCTGAGTTAGTCAAGACAGATGGATCTGAGTTAGTCAAGACAGATGGATGTATTAATTAGTCAAGACAGATGGATGTATTAATTAGTCAAGACAGATGGATGTATTAATTAGTCAAGACAGATGGATGTGTTAATTAGTCAAGACAGATGGATGTATTAATTAGTCAAGACAGATGGATGTGTTAATTAATCAAGACAGATGGATGTGTTAATTAATGAAGACAGATGGATGTGTTAATTAGTGAAGACAGATGGATGTGTTAATTAGTCAAGACAGATGGATGTATTAATTAGTCAAGACAGATGGATGTGTTAATTAATCAAGACAGATGGATGTGTTAATTAATGAAGACAGATGGATGTGTTAATTAGTCAAGACAGATGGATGTGTTAATTAATCAAGACAGATGGATGTGTTAATTAGTCAAGACAGATGGATGTGTTAATTAGTCAAGACAGATGGATGTGTTAATTAGTCAAGACAGATGGATGTGTTAATTAGTCAAGACAGATGGATGTGTTAATTAATCAAGACAGATGGATGTATTAATTAGTCAAGACAGATGGATGTGTTAATTAGTCAAGACAGATGGATGTGTTAATTAGTCAAGACAGATGGATGTGTTAATTAATCAAGACAGATGGATGTGTTAATTAGTCAAGACAGATGGATGTGTTAATTAGTCAAGACAGATGGATGTGTTAATTAATCAAGACAGATGGATGTGTTAATTAGTCAAGACAGATGGATGTGTTAATTAGTCATGGAGGGTTGTTCAGGTTTATCAGTTTAACATGTAGGTCTACTGTCAGGTTTATCAGTTTAGTATGTAGGTCTATTGTCAGGTTTAGTATTTAGGTCTACTGTCAGGTTTAGTATGTAGGTCTAGTGTCAGGTTTAGTATTTAGGTCTACTGTCAGGTTTATCAGTTTAGTATGTAGGTCTACTGTCAGGTTTATCAGTTTAGTATGTAGGTCTACTGTCAGGTTTAGTATGTAGGTCTACTGTCAGGTTTAGCATGTAGGTCTACTGTCAGGTTTAATATGTAGGTCTACTGTTAGGTTTAATATGTAGGTCTACTGTCAGGTTTAGTATGTAGGTCTACTGTCAGGTTTAGCATGTAGGTCTACTGTCAGTTTTATCAGTTTAGTATTTAGGTCTACTGTCAGGTTTATCAGTTTAGTATGTAGGTCTACTGTCAGGTTTATCAGTTTAGTATGTGGGTCTACTGTCAGGTTTATCAGTTTAGTATGTAGGTCTACTGTCAGGTTTAGTATGTAGGTCTACTGTCAGGTTTAGCATGTAGGTCTACTGTCAGGTTTAATATGTAGGTCTACTGTTAGGTTTAATATGTAGGTCTACTGTCAGGTTTAGTATGTAGGTCTACTGTCAGGTTTAGTATGTAGGTCTACTGTCGGGTGTATCAGTTTAGTATGTAGGTCTACTGTCAGGTTTATCAGTTTAGTATGTAGGTCTACTGTCAGGTTTAGTATGTAGGTCTACTGTCAGGTTTATCAGTTTAGTATGTAGGTCTACTGTCAGGTTTATCAGTTTAGTATGTAGGTCTACTGTCAGGTTTAGTATGTAGGTTTACTGTCAGGTTTAGTATGTAGGTCTACTGTCAGGTTTAATATTTAGGTCTACAGTCAGGTTTAGTATGTAGGTCTACTGTCAGGTTTATCAGTTTAGCATGTAGGTCTACTGTCAGGTTTAGTATGCAGGTCTACTGTCAGGTTTAGTATGTAGGTCTACTGTCAGGTTTATCAGTTTAGTATGTAGGTCTACTGTCAGGTTTAGTATGTAGGTCTACTGTCAGGTTTAGTATGTAGGTCTACTGTCAGGTTTATCAGTTTAGTATGTAGGTCTACTGTCAGGTTTAGTATGTAGGTCTACTGTCAGGTTTATCAGTTTAGTATGTAGGTCTACTATCAGGTTTAGTATGTAGGTCTACTGTCAGGTTTAGTATGTAGGTCTACTGTCAGGTTTAGTATTTAGGTCTACTGTCAGGTTTATCAGTTTAGTATGTAGGTCTACTATCAGGTTTATCAGTTTAGTATGTAGGTCTACTGTCAGGTTTATCGGTTTAGTATGTAGGTCTACTGTCAGGTTTAGTATGTAGGTCTACTGTCAGGTTTATCGGTTTAGTATGTAGGTCTACTGTCAGGTTTAGTATGTAGGTCTACTGTCAGGTTTAGTATTTAGGTCTACTGTCAGGTTTATCAGTTTAGTATGTAGGTCTACTATCAGGTTTATCAGTTTAGTATGTAGGTCTACTGTCAGGTTTATCAGTTTAGTATGTGAGTCTACTGTCAGGTTTATCAGTTTAGTATGTAGGTCTACTGTCTGGTTTAGTATGTATGTCTACTGTCAGGTTTAGCATGTAGATCTACTGTCAGGTTTATCAGTTTAGTATGTAGGTCTACTGTCAGGTTTAGTATGTAGGTCTACTGTCAGGTTTAGTATGTAGGTCTACTGTCAGGTTTAGCATGTAGGTCTACTGTCAGGTTTAGAATGTAGGTCTACTGTTAGGTTTAATATGTAGGTCTACTGTCAGGTTTAGTATGTAGGTCTACTGTCAGGTATAGCATGTAGGTCTACTGTCAGGTTTAGCATGTAGGTCTACTGTCAGGTTTAGAATGTAGGTCTACTGTCAGGTTTAATATGTAGGTCTACTGTCAGGTTTATCAGTTTAGTATTTAGGTCTACTGTCAGGTTTAGTATGTAGGTCTACTGTCAGGTTTAGTATGTAGGTCTACTGTCAGGTTTAGTATGTAGGTCTACTGTCGGGTGTATCATTTTAGTATGTAGGTCTACTGTCAGGTTTATCAGTTCAGTATTTAGGTCTACTGTCAGGTTTAGTATGTAGGTCTACTGTCAGGTTTATCAGTTTAGTATGTAGGTCTACTGTCAGGTGTATCAGTTTAGTATTTAGGTCTACTGTCAGGTTTAGTATGTAGGTCTACTGTCAGGTTTATCAGTTTAGTATGTAGGTCTACTGTCAGGTTTATCAGTTTAGTATGTGGGTCTACTGTCAGGTTTATCAGTTTAGTATGTAGGTCTACTGCCTGGTTTAGTATGTAGGTCTACTGTCAGGTTTATCAGTTCAGTATTTAGGTCTACTGTCAGGTGTATCAGTTTAGTATGTAGGTCAACTGTCAGGTTTAGTATGTAGGTCTACTGTCAGGTTTATCAGTTTAGTATGTAGGTCTACTGTCTGGTTTATTATGTAGGTCTACTGTCAGGTTTATCAGTTTAGTATTTAGGTCTACTGTCAGGTTTAGTATGTAGGTCTACTGTCAGGTTTATTATGTAGGTCTACTGTCAGGTTTATCAGTTTAGCATGTAGGCCTACTGTCAGGTTTATTATGTAGGTTAATTAATCAACACAGATGGGGCCATGTATCGTGAGATTTTGAGTGAAAACCTCCTTCCATCAGCAAGGGCATTGAAGATGAAATGTGGCTGGGTCTTTCAGCATGACAATGATCCCAAACACACCGCCCGGGCAACGAAGGAGTGACTTCGTAAGAAGCATTTCAATGTCCTGGAGTGGCCCAGTCTCCAGATCTCAACCACATAGAAAATCTTTGGAGGGAGTTGAAAGTCTGTGTTGCCCAGCAACAGCCCCAAAACATCACTGCTCTAGAGGAGGTCTGCATGGAGGAATGGGCCAAAATACAGGCAACAGTGTGTGAAAACCTTGTGAAGACTTACAGAAAACGTTTGACCTCTGTCATTGCCAACAAAGGGTATATAACAAAGTATTGAGATAAACTTTTGTTATTGACCAAATACTTATTTTCCACCATAATTTGCAAATAAATTCATTAAAAATCCTACAATGGGATTTTGGGGATTTTTTCTTAATTTTGTCTGTCATAGTTGACGTGTACCTATGATGAAAATTACAGGCCTCTCTCATCTTTTTAAGTGGGAGAACATGCACAATTGGTGACTGACTAAATACTTTTTTGCCCCACTGTAGGTCTACTGTCAGATTTAGTATGTAGGTCTACTGTCAGGTTTATCAGTTTAGTATGTAGGTCTACTGTCAGGTTTAGTATGTAGGTCTACTGTCAGGTTTATTAGTTTAGTATGTAGGTCTACTGTCAGGTTTAGTATGTAGGGGTACTGTCAGGTTTAGCATGTAGGTCTACTGTCAGGTTTAGTATGTAGGTCTACTGTCAGGTTTATCACCGACCAATCAGAGACATTCATCAATGAATCAATCACTGGTTCACCAGGTAGAGAAGTTAACTAGCAGTAGGTCACAATGTTACCTCGGTAACAACAACAGTAGGTCATAATGTTGCCTCGCTAACAACAGCAGTCGGTCATAATGTTGCCTCGGTAACAACAGCAGTAGGTCATAATGTTGCCTCGGCAACAACAGCAGTAGGTCATAATGTTGCCTCGGTAACAACAGCAGTAGGTCATAATGTTGTCTCGGTAAAAACAGCAGTAGGTCATAATGTTGCCTCGGTAATGTCATGTTTGTGATAACATCAACACAGCACTGGTAATTCAGACCACAGGTAGGAAGTCCATATTTTGACTACTGACGGAATGTGTGTGTGTGTGTGTGGTGTGCGTGTTGTGTGTGTGTGTGTGTGTGTGTGTGTGTGTGTGTGTGTGTGTGTGTGTGTGTGTGTGTGTGTGTGTGTGTGTGTGTGTGTGTGTGTGTGTGTGTGTGTGTGTGTGTGTGTAGTGTGTGTGTGGTGTGTGTGTGTCGGGTCACGTTGGAACGGTGCAGTAGGATTGGTGTTTCTAAGTAGCAGGGTCAGAGTTATTAGATTAGAGGCCTAATCAATTATCAGTTAAGCCTTTACTGCGGCCGGTCTGCTGTCACCTGGTCCCCAGGACTAACACCTTAATCCACCTGCCATATGGCACACACACACACACGCACACACACACACGCACACGCACACATATACACACGCACACGCACACATATACACACACACACACACACACACACACACACACACACACACACACACACACACACACACACACACACACACACACACACACACACACACACACACACACACACACGTAGAGTCCATGTCAACAAGATCTCCCTCTCTCCTCCCCCCATCTCTGTGGCCTCTATTGTACTGGACCTGTTGATGCTGCTGTTAGTGTTACAACCTATATCAGGGTGGTGTGCGTGTGTGTGTCTCTCTGTCAGGTTGTATAAGGCCCCAGTGTAATCCCTGTGGACATGGCCATATTTATACTCCCTAAGACTCTTCACTGGCTGACGAACAAACCTAGTCACTGTCTACCTACATACTGACCCTTACATAACAGTAGAGAGGCTTGTAAATCTGTAGTTCTGGGTGGGACAGGGCAGTATAATGTTCTGGGTGGGACAGGCCAGTATAATGTTCTGGGTGGGACAGGCCAGTATAATGTTATGGGTGGGACAGGGCAGTATAATGTTATGGGTGGGACAGGCCAGTATAATGTTCTGGGTGGGACAGGCCAGTATAATGTTATGGGTGGGACAGGGCAGTATAATGTTATGGGTGGGACAGGCCAGTATAATGTTATGGGTGGGACAGGCCAGTATAATGTTATGGGTGGGACAGGCCAGTATAATGTTATGGGTGGGACAGGCCAGTATAATGTTATGGGTGGGACAGGCCAGTATAATGTTCTGGGTGGGACAGGCCAGTATAATGTTCTGGGTGGGACAGGCCAGTATAATGTTATGGGTGGGACAGGCCAGTATAATGTTATGGGTGGGACAGGCCAGTATAATGTTCTGGGTGGGACAGGGCAGTGAATTGTAATACTGCTAGCTGTTAGCTGTTAGCTGTCACAGAGTGGTCAGGAGGGTGGAACAGGGCAGTGAATTGTAATACTGTTAGCTGTTAGCTGTTAGCCGTCACAGAGTGGTCAGGAGGGTGGAACAGGGCAGTGAATTGTAATAGTGTTAGCTGTTAGCCGTTACAGAGTGGTCAGGAGGGTGGAACAGGGAAGTGAATTGTAATACTGCTAACTGTTAGCTGTTAGCCGTCACAGAGTGGTCAGGAGGGTGGAACAGGGCAGTGAATTGTAATACTGTTAGCTGTTAGCCGTTACAGAGTGGTCAGGAGGGTGGAACAGGGAAGTGAATTGTAATACTGCTAGCTGTTAGCTGTTAGCCGTCACAGAGTGGTCTGGAGGGTGGAACAGGGCAGTGAATTGTAATACTGTTAGCTGTTAGCCGTTACAGAGTGGTCAGGAGGGTGGGAGAGGGCAGTGAATTGTAATAATGCTAGCTGTTAGCTGTTAGCCGTTACAGAGTGGTCAGGAGGGTGGAACAGGGCAGTGAATTGTAACACTGCTAGCTGTTCGCTGTTAGCCGTTACAGAGTGGTCAGGAGGGTCTTTTACTGATCAGACAGTTCTAGAACAGCTTTTTACTGACCAGACAGTTCTAGAACAGCTTTTAACAGGGCAGACAGTTCTAGAACAGCTTTTAACTGGCCAGACAGTTCTAGAACACAGCCCCAACCCACTTTACCTGTCCCTTCATATTTAAAAAAGTTTCTGTCTTTCTGTGTCTTTCTGTGTCTTTCTGTGTGTGTGTTTGTGTGTTTGTGTGTGTGTGTGTGTGTGTGTGTGTGTGTGTGTGTGTGTGTGTGTGTGTGTGTGTGTGTGTACCTGCTGAGCAACAGATCAGGTATTACTACATCCAATCTATATAAAGACATACTGTCAACATAAAACCCAGCACAGAGCCATGCAATCTCCATAGGAAACATTGGCAGTAGAATAGCCTTACTCAAGAGCTTATTGTCTTTCAATGTGGCACCGTCATAGGATGCCACCTTTCCAACAGGTCACTTTGTCAAATTTCTGCCCTGCTAGAGCTGCCCCGGTCAACTGTAAGGGCTGCTATTGTGAAGTGGAAACGTCTAGGAGCTAACGACTGTTGTATATGATTGGCTAATGACTATTGTATTGTGTGATTGGCTAACAAGCGTGTGTTATGTGATTGGCTGAAGAGGTTGTGTTGTGTTCTCAGATCTCATTGTAAAAGTCATCCAACAGAACATGGGAGGGATAAAACTGGAAGACTATCGCAAGGTAGGCTGTGTGTGAGAGAGAGATAATCATGTATAACTCACTAACATGCAAGGTAGGCTGTGTGAGAGAGATATATAATCATGTATAACTCACTAACCTGCTGTCATACTAACTGTGTAACTCTGTGTGTTCTGCTGTTGCAGCCAGAGAACGTTGTCTTAATGCTACAGGTAAAGTCACCATACAGCCACTATAATACACCCACACCCACTATAATACACCCACAGCCACTATAATTCACCCACACCCACTATAATACACCCACACCCACTATAATACACCCACACCCACTATAATACACCCACAGCCACTATACTTCACCCTCTATAATACACCCACACCCACTATAATACACCCACACCCACTATAATACACCCACACCCACTATAATACACCCACACCCACTATAATACACCCACACTCACTATAATACACCCACACCCACTATAATACACCCACACCCACTATAATACACCCACACCCACTATAATACACCCACACCCACTATAATACACCCACAGCCACTATAATACACCCACACCCACACCCACTATAATACACCCACACCCACTCTAGTACACCCACACCCACTATAATTCACCCACTATAATACACCCACACCCACTCTAGTACACCCACACCCACTATAATGCACCCACTATAATAACGGACAGGTAGTTATCTCTCTAACAGACAGGTAGTTATCTCTCTAACGGACAGGTAGTTATCTCTCTAACGGACAGGATCTCTCTAATAATGTGGTATCTGTCCTCCTGCAGACGATCTACTATGAGGCGGGCTTTCTGGTGTGTGTGAGTCTGGGCTGTGTATTCCTGGTGTTGACCCCCGTGGTAGGACTGTGTTTCTGTGTGTGTCGCTGCTGTGACAACTGTGGAGGGGAGATGCACCAGAGACAGGGGAAGAACCCAGACTGTCAGAGAGGATTCTACACCGCCGCTCTCATCACCACCTCCATATTCATCACGTAAGACCTTCCCCTGACCCCTGACCTCTGACCTTAACTCTAACTACCTGTAACCCTTCTACACCGCAGCTCTCATCACCACCTCCATATTCGTCACGTAAGACCTTCCCCTGACCTCTGACCTTAACTCTAACTACCTGTAACCCTTCTACACCGCAGCTCTCATCACCACCTCCATATTCATCACGTAAGACCTTCCCCTGACCTCTGACCTTAACTCTAACTACCTGTAACCCTTCTACACCACCTCTCTCATCACCACCTCCATATTCATCACGTAAGACCTTCCCCTGACCCCTGACCTCTGACCTTAACTCTAACTACCTGTAACCCTTCTACACGGCCGCTCTCATCACCACCTCCATATTCATCACGTAAGACCTTCCCCTGACCCCTGACCTCTGACCTTAACTCTAACTACCTGTAACCCTTCTACACGGCCGCTCTCATCACCACCTCCATATTCATCACGTAAGACCTTCCCCTGACCTCTGACCTTAACTCGTCACGTTAACTCTAACTACATGTAACCCTTCTACACCACTACTGTCTTGACCACCTCCAT
>NW_022262666.1:67839-147839 GCF_002021735.2 Oncorhynchus kisutch | reverse complement strand
ATAATACCTTGTTACTGCTACAACATTATAACATTATAATAGCTTGTTACTGCTACAACATTATAATACCTTGTTACTGCTACAACATTATAATACCTTGTTACTGCTACAACATTATAATACCTCGTTACTGCTACAACATTATAATACCTCGTTACTGCTACAACATTATAATACCTTGTTACTGCTACAACATTATAATACCTTGTTACTGCTACAACATTATAATACCTTGTTACTGCTACAACATTATAATACCTTGTTACTGCTATAACATTATAATACCTCGTTACTGCTACAACATTACAACATTATAATACCTTGTTACTGCTACAACATTATAACATTATAATACCTTGTTACTGCTACAACATTATAATACCTTGTTACTGCTACAACATTATAATACCTTGTTACTGCTACAACATTATAATACCTGTTACTGCTATAACATTATAACATTATAATACCTTGTTACTGCTACAACATTATAATACCTTGTTACTGCTACAACATTATAATACCTTGTTACTGCTACAACATTATAATACCTTGTTACTGCTACAACATTATAACATTATAATAGCTTGTTACTGCTACAACATTATAATACCTTGTTACTGCTACAACATTATAATACCTTGTTACTGCTACAACATTATAATACCTTGTTACTGCTACAACATTATAACATTATAATACCTCGTTACTGCTACAACATTATAATACCTTGTTACTGCTACAACATTATAATACCTTGTTACTGCTACAACATTATAATACCTCGTTACTGCTACAACATTATAATACCTTGTTACTGCTACAACATTATAACATTATAATACCTCGTTACTGCTACAACATTATAATACCTTGTTACTGCTACAACATTATAATACCTCGTTACTGCTACAACATTATAATACCTCGTTACTGCTACAACATTATAATACCTTGTTACTGCTACAACATTATAACATTATAATACCTCGTTACTGCTACAACATTATAATACCTTGTTACTGCTACAACATTATAATACCTCGTTACTGCTACAACATTATAATACCTCGTTACTGCTACAACATTATAACATTATAATAGCTTGTTACTGCTACAACATTATAACATTATAATACCTCGTTACTGCTACAACATTATAACATTATAATACCTTGTTACTGCTACAACATTATAATACCTTGTTACTGCTACAACATTATAATACCTTGTTACTGCTATAACATTATAACATTATAATACCTTGTTACTGCTACAACATTATAATACCTTGTTACTGCTACAACATTATAATACCTTGTTACTGCTACAACATTATAACATTATAATACCTTGTTACTGCTACAACATTATAACATTATAATACCTTGTTACTGCTACAACATTATAACACCTTGTTACTGCTACAACATTATAACATTATAATACCTCGTTACTGCTACAACATTATAATAGCTTGTTACTGCTACAACATTATAACATTATAATACCTTGTTACTGCTACAACATTATAATACCTTGTTACTGCTACAACATTATAATACCTTGTTACTGCTACAACATTATAACATTATAATACCTTGTTACTGCTACAACATTATAATACCTTGTTACTGCTACAACATTATAATACCTCGTTACTGCTACAACATTATAATACCTTGTTACTGCTACAACATTATAATACCTTGTTACTGCTACAACATTATAACATTATAATACCTTGTTACTGCTACAACATTATAATACCTTGTTACTGCTATAACATTATAATACCTTGTTACTGCTACAACATTATAATACCTTGTTACTGCTATAACATTATAATACCTCGTTACTGCTATAACATTATAACATTATAATACCTCGTTACTGCTACAACATTATAACATTATAATACCTTGTTACTGCTACAACATTATAATACCTTGTTACTGCTACAACATTATAACATTATAATACCTTGTTACTGCTACAACATTATAACATTATAATACCTTGTTACTGCTACAACATTATAACACCTTGTTACTGCTACAACATTATAACATTATAATACCTCGTTACTGCTACAACATTATAATAGCTTGTTACTGCTACAACATTATAATACCTCGTTACTGCTACAACATTATAACACCTTGTTACTGCTACAACATTATAATACCTTGTTACTGCTACAACATTATAACATTATAATAGCTTGTTACTGCTACAACATTATAACATTATAATACCTTGTTACTGCTACAACATTATAATACCTTGTTACTGCTACAACATTATAACATTATAATACCTTGTTACTGCTACAACATTATAATACCTTGTTACTGCTACAACATTATAATACCTCGTTACTGCTACAACATTATAATACCTTGTTACTGCTACAACATTATAATACCTTGTTACTGCTACAACATTATAACATTATAATACCTTGTTACTGCTACAACATTATAATACCTTGTTACTGCTATAACATTATAATACCTTGTTACTGCTACAACATTATAATACCTTGTTACTGCTATAACATTATAATACCTCGTTACTGCTATAACATTATAACATTATAATACCTCGTTACTGCTACAACATTATAACATTATAATACCTTGTTACTGCTACACATTATAATACCTTGTTACTGCTACAACATTATAACATTATAATACCTTGTTACTGCTACAACATTATAACATTATAATACCTTGTTACTGCTACAACATTATAATACCTTGTTACTGCTACAACATTATAACATTATAATACCTCGTTACTGCTACAACATTATAACATTATAATACCTTGTTACTGCTACAACATTATAATACCTTGTTACTGCTACAACATTATAACATTATAATACCTTGTTACTGCTACAACATTATAACAATATAATACCTCGTTACTGATACAACATTATAACATTATAATACCTCGTTACTGCTACAACATTATAACATTATAATACCTCGTTACTGCTACAACATTATAACATTATAATACCTTGTTACTGCTACAACATTATAATACCTCGTTACTGCTACAACATTATAACATTATAATACCTTGTTACTTGCTACAACATTATAACATTATAATACCTCGTTACTGCTACAACATTATAATACCTTGTTACTGCTACAACATTATAATACCTTGTTACTGCTACAACATTATAACATTATAATAGCTTGTTACTGCTACAACATTATAACATTATAATACCTTGTTACTGCTACAACATTATAATACCTCGTAGTAGCTACTGCTACAACATTATAATACCTTGTTACTGCTACAACATTATAATACCTTGTTACTGCTACAACATTATAATACCTTGTTACTGCTACAACATTTAATACCTTGTTACTGCTACAACATATATAATACCTTGTTACTGCTACAACATTATAATACCTCGTTACTGCTACAACATTATAACATTATAATAGCTTGTTACTGCTACAACATTATAACATTATAATAGCTTGTTACTGCTACAACATTATAACATTATAATACCTTGTTACTGCTACAACATTATAATACCTTGTTACTGCTACAACATTATAACACCTTGTTACTGCTACAACATTATAACATTATAATACCTTGTTACTGCTACAACATTATAACATTATAATACCTTGTTACTGCTACAACATTATAACACCTCGTTACTGCCTACAACATTATAACATTATAATACCTCGTTACTGCTACAACATTATAATACCTTGTTACTGCTACAACATTATAACATTATAATAGCTTGTTACTGCTACAACATTATAACATTATAATACCTCGTTACTGCTACAACATTATAATACCTTGTTACTGCTACAACATTATAATACCTTGTTACTGCTACAACATTATAACATTATAATACCTCGTTACTGCTACAACATTATAATACCTTGTTACTGCTACAACATTATAATACCTTGTTACTGCTACAACATTATAACACCTTGTTACTGCTACAACATTATAACATTATAATACCTCGTTACTGCTACAACATTATAATACCTTGTTACTGCTACAACATTATAACACCTTGTTACTGCTACAACATTATAATACCTTGTTACTGCTACAACATTATAATACCTTGTTACTGCTACAACATTATAACATTATAATACCTCGTTACTGCTACAACATTATAACATTATAATACCTCGTTACTGCTACAACATTATAATACCTTGTTACTGCTACAACATTATAACACCTTGTTACTGCTACAACATTATAATACCTCGTTACTGCTACAACATTATAATACCTTGTTACTGCTACAACATTATAACATTATAATACCTTGTTACTGCTACAACATTATAATACCTTGTTACTGCTACAACATTATAATACCTCGTTACTGCTACAACATTATAATACCTTGTTACTGCTACAACATTATAATACCTTGTTACTGCTACAACATTATAATACCTCGTTACTGCTACAACATTATAATACCTTGTTACTGCTACAACATTATAATACCTTGTTACTGCTACAACATTATAACATTATAATACCTCGTTACTGCTACAACATATAACATTATAATACCTCGTTACTGCTACAACATTATAATACCTTGTTACTGCTACAACATTATAATACCTTGTTACTGCTACAACATTATAATACCTCGTTACTGCTACAACATTATAATACCTTGTTACTGCTACAACATTATAACATTATAATACCTTGTTACTGCTACAACATTATAATACCTTGTTACTGCTACAAACATTATAATACCTCGTTACTTGCTACAACATTATAATACCTTGTTACTGCTACAACATTATAATACCTCGTTACTGCTACAACATTATAATACCTCGTTACTGCTACAACAGTTATAACACGTTGTCTTAGTTCTTCTGTCATGTTGACGTCTGTCTCTGTGTTCTTCTGTTTCCAAGGCAAAGTGGAGAACGCCGTTAAAGGTAACACCATAATAGAAGTGTTTTTTAACCTCTCAGACTGGTAGCTAGTGGTGTCAGTATTAGAACTGACCTCCAGTCAGTGGTGTCAGGATGAGAACTGACCTCCAGTCAGTGGTGTCAGTGTTAGAACTGACCTCCAGTCAGTGGTGTCAGGATGAGAACTGACCTCCAATCAGTGGTGTCAGGATGAGAACTGACCTCCAGTCAGTGGTGTCGGGATGAGAACTGACCTCCAGTCAGTGGTGTCAGGAAGATAACTGACCTCCAGTCAGTGGTGTCAGGAAGAGAACTGATCTCCAGTCAGTGGTGTCAGGATGAGAACTGACCTCCAGTCAGTGGTGTCAGGATGAGAACTGACCTCCAGTCAGTGGTGTCAGTATTAGATCAGTGGTGTGTCATGCCCTCACCTCACACGACCTCCTCTCCTCTCCTCTCCGCTCCTCTCCTCTCCTTTCTCCTCTCCTCTTCTACCCCCTCCTCTCCTCTCCCCCTGTCCTCCGTAGCTCTGCGTGAGTCTAAGGAGGCGTTGGAGAGTGTTAGTTCTTCGTTGGATGTTCTTCATGAGGGAACGTCTCGTCTGGCGCTCCGTCTGACGTATGAACGGACCTCCCTGTCCAACACCCTGTCTGATCCGGCCTGCACTAACGGAGCTGTGTCACGCACTTGCAACAACATCCGCATTACACTCCCACAGCTGGGAATCAACAGCAACTTCTCTGGGGTACGTACACACCTGCTACAACATCCACATTACACTCCCACACCTGGGAATCAACAGCAACTTCTCTGGGGTACATACACACCTGCAACAACATCCGCATTACACTCCCACAGCTGGGAATCAACAGCAACTTCTCTGGGGTACGTACACACCTGCTACAACATACACATTACACTTACACAGCTGGGAATCAACAGCAACTTCTCTGGGGTACGTATACACCTGCTACAACATCCAGATTACACTCCCACAGCTGGGAATCAACAGCAACTTCTCTGGGGTACGTACACACCTGCTACAACATCCACATTACAATCCCACAGCTGGGAATCAACAGCAACTTCTCTGGGGTACGTAAACACCTGCTACAACATCCGCATTACACTCCCACAGCTGGGAATCAACAGCAACTTCTCTGGGGTACGTACACACCTGCTACAACATCCGCATTACACTCCCACAGCTGGGAATCAACAGCAACTTCTCTGGGGTACGTATACACCTGCTACAACATCCACATTACACTTCCACAGCTGGGAATCAACAGCAACTTCTCTGGGGTACGTACACACCTGCTACAACATCCGCATTACACTAAACATGCTAAACACTAAACATGCTAAATACTAAACATACTAAACATGCTAAACACTAAACATGCGAAACATTAAACATGCTAAACATTAAACATGCTAAACACTAAACATGCTAAATACTAAACATACTAAACACTAAACATGCTAAACACTAAACATGCTAAACATGCTAAACACTAAACATGCAAAACCCTAAACATGCTAAACACTAAACATGCAAAACCCTAAACATGCTAAACATTAAACATGCTAAACACTAAACATGCTAAACATTAAACATGCTAAACACTAAACACTAGACATGCTAAACACTGAACATGCTAAATACTAAACATACTACACATGCTAAACACTAAACATGCCAAATACTAAACATGCTAAACACTAAACATGCTAAATACTAAACATACTAAACACTAAACATGCTAAACACTGAACATGCTAAATACTAAACATGCTAAATACTAAACATACAAAACATGCTAAATATTAAACATACTAAACATACTAAACATACTACACATGCTAAACACTAAACATGCTAAATACTAAACATGCTAAATACTAAACATGCTAAACATGCTAAATACTAAACATACTAAACATACTAAACATACTAAACATGCTAAACACTAAACATGCTAAATACTAAACATACTAAACATGCTAAATACTAAACATACTAAACATGCTAAACATTAAACATGCTAATACTAAACATACTAAACATGCTAAACACTAAACATGTGCTACAATTTCAATTTGCAACAATGTACATATTTCCTTGGTGTACTTGAATTATTTATTCTCTCTCAAATTGAATGTAAGGTCATTATTGGCATAGGAAACATAGGAAACATAGGAAACATAGGAAACATAGGAAACATATGAAACATAGGAAACATAGGAAACATAGGAAACATATGAAACATATGAAACATAGGAAACATAGGAAACATAGGAAACATAGGAAACATAGGAAACATAGGAAACATAGGAAACATATGAAACATAGGAAACATAGGAAACATAGGAAACATAGGAAACATAGGAAACATAGGAAACATAGGAACATAGGAAACATAGGAAACATAGGAAACATATGTGAACATTGCCAAAGCAAGTGAAGATAATAAACAAAAATGAAATGAACAGTAAACATTACACTCACAAAATCTCCAAAAGAATAAAGACATTTCAAATGTCATTTTATGTCTACATACAGTGTTGTAACGATGTGCAAATAGTTAAGTTACAAAAGGGGAAATAACAGCTCAGTTTCCACCTCATTTTGTGGGCAGTGAGCACAGCCTCTCTTCTCTTGAGAGCCAGGTCTGCCTGCAGCGGCCTTTCTCAATAGCATGGCTATGCTGTACATAGTCAAAGCTTTCCTTAATTTTGGGTCAGTCACAGTGGTCAGGTATTCTGCCACTGTGTACTCTCTGTTTAGGGACAAATAGCATTCTAGTTTGCTCAGTTTTTTTGTTAATTCTTTCTAATGTGTCAAGTAATTATCTTTTGTTTATCTCTCCATCCATCTATCCATCCATCCATCCATCTCTCTCTCTCTCTCTCCTCTCTCTCTCTCTCTCTCTTGCTCTGTCTTTCTCTCTCTCTCTCTCTCTCTCTGTCTTTCTCTCTCTGTCTCTCTCTCTGTCTTTCTCTGTCTTTCTCTCTCTCTCTCTCTCTCCCTCTCTCTCTCTCTCTCTCTCTCTTGCTCTGTCTTTCTCTCTGTCTTTCTCTCTCTCTCTCTCTCTCTCTGTCTTTCTCTCTCTCTTTCTCTCCATCCCCTCTCTCTCTAGTTACCAGACGTCAGTCCCCAGTTGGCCAGTTTAGAGATTGTCCTGAAGACAGACCTCAGCAACATTTTACAGAAGGTACCATTCTGCTCTCTCCATCTCATCCTATATCTGTAGGCTGTGGGGGTGGGGGCAGTAACCACGGGGTTGTCGGTTTGATTCCCAGGTCTCACTGACTGGTAAATGGAGGGTTGCAATGTATCATATCCCCCTCCAGCTGCTCTGCCCCTGAGCAATGCACTGCTGTGTGTCAGGTTGGATAATGTATCACATCCCCCCTACAGCTGCTCTGCCCCTGAGCAATGCACTGCTGTGTGTCAGGTTGGATAATGTATCACATCCCCCCTACAGCTGCTCTGCCCCTGAGCAATGCACTGCTGTGTGTCAGGTTGGATAATGTATCACATCCCCCCTACAGCTGCTCTGCCCCTGAGCAATGCACTGCTGTGTGTCAGGTTGGATAATGTATCACATCCCCCCTACAGCCTCTCTGCCCCTGAGCAATGCACTGCTGTATGTCAGGTTGGATAATGTATCACATCCCCCCTACAGCCTCTCTGCCCCTGAGCAATGCACTGCCGTGTGTCAGGTTGGATAATGTATCATATTATCTAAAGATTTTCTATCCTATTCTCTCTCCTCTCCAACCTCTCATCTCTTCTCTCCTTTCTCCTCTCCTCTCCATCCTCTCCTTCTCTCCCCTCCTCTCTCCTCTCCTTCTCTCCCCTCCTCTATCCTCTCCTCTCCTTCTCTCCCTTCCTCTCTCCTCTCCTCTCCTTCTCTCCCCTCCTCTATCCTCTCCTCTCCTTCTCTCCCCTCCTCTCCTTCTCTCCCCTCATCTCCTATCCTCTTCAGGGTTATTCATCCTTCAATGACACCCCCAGACTGGTCCAACAGCAGACTAAGAATGTAGTAGCAGGTACGCTGTGTGTGTGTGTGTGTGTGTGTGTTGTGTTTGGTCATCATCATCATCATCTCTTCTCCATCCTGCGCTGCGTTTGTGGGAAACCTTCTCCTCTACACTACAGCTCTGCCTAGTAAGTCTGTCTGTCTGTCTGTCTGTCTGTCTGTCTGTCTGTCTGTCTGTCTGTCTGTCTGTCTGTCTGTCTGTCTGTCTGTCTGTCTGTCTGTCTGTCTGTCTGTCTGTCTGTCTGTCTGTCTGTCTGTCTGTCTGTCTGTCTGTCTGTCTGTCTGTCTGTCTGTCTGTCTGTCTGTCTGTCTGTCTGTCTGTCTGTCTGTCTGTCTGTCTGTCTGTCTGTCTGTCTGTCTGTCTGTCTGTCTGTCTGTCTGTCTGTCTGTCTGTCTCTCTCTCTCTCTCTCTCTCTCTCTCTCTCTCTCTCTCTCTCTCTCTCTCTCTCTCTCTCTCTCTCTCTCTCCTCTCCAACCTCCTCCTCTCCAACCTCCTCCTCTCCTCTTCTACCCTCTCCTCTCCTCTCCTCTCCTCTCCTCTCCTCTCCTCTCCTCTCCTCTCCTCTCCTCTCCTCTCCTCTCCTCTCCTCTCCTACCCTCTCAACTCCTTTTCTACCCCCACCTCTCCTCTCCTTTCTCCTCTCCTCTCCTCTTCTACCCCCCCATCTCCTCTCCTCTCCTCTCCTCTCCTCTCCTCTCCTCTCCTCTCCTCTCCTCTCCTCTCCTCTCCTCTCCTCTCCTCTCCTCTCCTCTCCTCTCCTCTCCTCTCCTCTCTAACCTCTCCTCTCCTCTGTCTAGGAGTGAAGGCCATGCTGGATAAAATAGGAGTAGAGATTATAGGTTTCTCTAAGATGTTCCCAGTGGAAGCATCTCTGGCCAACTTCACCATCTTCCTGAGTCAGGGCCAGAAGAACATGGAGGCCTACTACCCTCAGATAGACCAGCTGGACTTCTACAGGTCTGTGTGGTTAGATGGACTTCTACAGGTCTGTGTGTTTAATACAGATGCATTTCTACAGGTCTGTGTGTTTAGATGGACTTCTACAGGTCTGTGTGGTTAGATGGACTTCTACAGGTCTGTGTGTTTAGATGGACTCTTACAGGTCTGTGTGGTTAGATGGACTTCTACAGGTCTGTGTGGTTAGATGGACTTCTACAGGTCTGTGTGTTTAGATGGACTTCTATAGGTCTGTGTGATTAGATGGACTTCTACAGGGCTGTGTGTTTAGATGGACTTCTACAGGTCTGTGTGGTTAGATGGACTTCTACAGGTCTGTGTGTTTAGATGGACTTCTACAGGTCTGTGTGGTTAGATGGACTTCTACAGGTCTGTGTGGTTAGATGGACTTCTACAGGTCTGTGTGTTTAGATGGACTTCTACAGGTCTGTGTGTTGAGATGGACTTCTACAGGTCTGTGTGGTTAGATGGACTTCTACAGGTCTGTGCGGTTAGATGGACTTCTACAGGTCTGTGTGTTTAATACAGATGGACTTCTACAGGTCTGTGTGATTAATACAGATGGACTTCTACAGGTCTGTGTGATTAGATGGACTTCTACAGGTCTGTGTGTTTAATACAGATGGACTTCTACAGGTCTGTGTGTTTAATACAGATGGACTTCTACAGGTCTGTGTGATTAATACAGATGGACTTCTACAGGTCTGTGTGATTAGATGGACTTCTACAGGTCTGTGTGTTTAGATGGACTTCTACAGGTCTGTGTGATTAGATGGACTTCTACAGGTCTGTGTGGTTAGATGGACTTCTACAGGTCTGTGTGTTTAATACAGATGGACTTCTACAGGTCTGTGTGATTAGATGGACTTCTACAGGTCTGTGTGATTAGATGGACTTCTACAGGTCTGTGTGGTTAGATGGACTTCTACAGGTCTGTGTGTTTAATACAGATGGACTTCTACAGGTCTGTGTGATTAGATGGACTTCTACAGGTCTGTGTGTTTAGATGGACTTCTACAGGTCTGTGTGATTAGATGGACTTCTACAGGTCTGTGTGTTTAATACAGATGGACTTCTACAGGTCTGTGTGTTTAATACAGATGGACTTCTACAGGTCTGTGTGGTTAGATGGACTTCTACAGGGCTGTGTGTTTAGATGGACTTCTACAGGTCTGTGTGTTTAGATGGACTTCTACAGGTCTGTGTGGTTAGATGGACTTCTACAGGTCTGTGTGTTTAGATGGACTTCTACAGGTCTGTGTGTTTAGATGGACTTCTACAGGTCTGTGTGTTTAGATGGACTTCTACAGGTCTGTGTGTTTAGATGGACTTCTACAGGTCTGTGTGTTTAGATGGACTTCTACAGGTCTGTGTGGTTAGATGGACTTCTACAGGGCTGTGTGTTTAGATGGACTTCTACAGGTCTGTGTGTTTAGATGGACTTCTACAGGTCTGTGTGGTTAGATGGACTTCTACAGGTCTGTGTGTTTAGATGGACTTCTACAGGTCTGTGTGATTAGATGGACTTCTACAGGTCTGTGTGTTTAGATGGACTTCTACAGGTCTGTGTGTTTAGATGGACTTCTACAGGTCTGTGTGGTTAGATGGACTTCTACAGGTCTGTGCTGTGTTCGGTGATGTATATAACAGTGTTTATTACAGGTGGATAGGCTGTGTGGCCGTCCTGTGTTCAGTGGTTCTGGTTTTGACCTTTAACTTCCTGGGTCTGTTGTGTGGAACGTGTGGCTACGACAAACAGGCCACGCCCACCACCCGCGGCTGCCTATCAAACACCGGAGGCAACCTGCTAATGGCGTGAGTAACCATGACAATATCCTGGCAGCATCCATAATATCACACTTGTCTCTCTCTGTCTGTCTCTGTCTCTCTCTGTCTCTGTCTCTCTCTGTCTCTGTCTCTGTCTGTCTCTGTCTCTCTGTCTCTCTCACTGTCTGTCTCTCTCTGTCTCTGTCTGTCTCTCTCTCTGTCTCTCTCTGTCTCTCTCTGTCTCTCTCTCTCTCTCTCTCTCTCTCTCTGTCTCTCTGTCTCTCTCTCTCTCTCTCTCTCTCAATTCAATTCAATTCAAGGGCTTTGTCTCTCTCTCTCTCTATATATATATATATATATGTCTCTCTGTCTCTGTCTCTCTCTGTCTCTCTCTTTGTCTCTCTCTATATATATATGTCCCTCTCTCTCTCTCTGGCTCTGTCTGTCTATCTGTCGGTCTGTCGGTCTGTCTCTCGATCCTCTCTGTCTCTCTCACTGTCTCTCACTGTCTCTCTCCTCTTCATCTCAGAGGTGTAGGGTTCAGCTTCATCTTTGCCTGGGTATTGATGGGGCTGGTATCAGCAGGGTTTGTTGTCGGGGGCAACATTGAGAAGCTGTTCTGTGAACCGCTTGCTAACAGACAACTGTTCAAGGTACACACCTTCCCCCTTTCTCTCCCCCTCTCCCCTCCCTCTCTCACCCTCTCCTCCTCCCTCTCTCACCCTCTCTCCTCCCTCTCTCACCCTCTGACCTCCCTCTCTCACCCTCTGACCTCCCTCTCTCACCCTCTCCTCCTCCCTCTCTCACCCTCTCCTCCTCCCTCTCTCACCCTCTGACCTCCCTCTCTCACCCTCTCCTCCTCCCTCTCTCACCCTCTCCTCCTCCCTCTCTCACCCTCTGACCTCCCTCTCTCACCCTCTCCTCCTCCCTCTCTCACCCTCTGACCTCCCTCTCTCACCCTCTCTCACTCTCTCCCCCTTCTCTCTCACCCTCTCCCTCCTCTCTCTCACCCTCTCCCCCCTCTCTCTCATCCTCTCTCACCCTCTCCCCCCCTCTCTCACCCTCTCCCCTCCCTCTCTCTCACCCTCTACCCTCTCTCACCCTCACCTCATCTCTCACCCTCTCACCCCCTCGCTCACCCTCTCTCTCACGCTCTCTCTCACCGTCTCCCTCCCTCACCCAGTACCTAGACACTACAGCCCTGTGTCCTCCAGTATCTAGACACTACAGCCCTGTGTCCTCCAGTATCTAGACACTACAGCCCTGTGTCCTCCAGTATCTAGACACTACAGCCCTGTGTCCTCCAGTACCTAGACACTACAGCCCTGTGTCCTCCAGTATCTAGACACTACAGCCCTGTGTCATCCAGTATCTAGACACTACAGCCCTGTGTCCTCCAGTATCTAGACACTACAGCCCTGTGTCCTCCAGTATCTAGACACTACAGCCCTGTGTCCTCCAGTACCTAGACACTACAGCCCTGTGTCCTCCAGTATCTAGACACTACAGCCCTGTGTCCTCCAGTATCTAGACACTACAGCCCTGTGTCCTCCAGTATCTAGACACTACAGCCCTGTGTCCTCCAGTATCTAGACACTACAGCCCTGTGTCCTCCAGTATCTAGACACTACAGCCCTGTGTCCTCCAGTATCTAGACACTACAGCCCTGTGTCCTCCAGTATCTAGACACTACAGCCCTGTGTCCTCCAGTATCTAGACACTACAGCCCTGTGTCCTCCAGTATCTAGACACTACAGCCCTGTGTCCTCCAGTATCTAGACACTACAGCCCTGTGTCCTCCAGTATCTAGACACTACAGCCCTGTGTCCTCCAGTATCTAGACACTACAGAACTGTGTCCTCCAGTTTCCTAACGTGTGTGTGTGTGTGTGTGTGTGTGTGTGTGTGTGTCCATGTGTGTGTGTGTGTGCGTATGTGTGTGTGTGTGTGTGTGTAGATCATAGACACTCCCTACATGGTCCATCCTGCCAAGAAGAACTTCCTGCCTGGCATGCTGTTCCAGAACCCTAACATCAACCTGACTGTAGGAAGCATGTACCGGTGAGACACACATGCACGTTAGCACGCAGACGCACACAGACCAACACACACACACCATTCACATCACTGGACACAGACTGTTTGATTTAGTTGTTTAACTACGTGAATTCACAGTCAAATAAACCAAATACTCATTGGATTGGAAAAGCACACCAATTCCCCCAAATTCCTTTACAGTAGCTAGGTTTACAGTAGTTAGGATTACAGTAGCTAGGTTTACAGTAGCTAGGATTACAGTAGCTAGGTTTACAGTAGCTAGGTTTACAGTAGCTAGGATTACAGTAGCTAGGTTTACAGTAGCTAGGTTTACAGTAGTTAGGATTACAGTAGCTAGGTTTACAGTAGCTAGGATTACAGTAGCTAGGTTTACAGTAGCTAGGTTTACAGAAACTAGGTTTACAGAAGCTAGGATTACAGAAGCTAGGATTACAGTAGCTAGGATTACAGTAGCTAGGTTTACAGTAGCTAGGTTTACAGTAGCTAGGTTTACAGAAGCTAGGTTTACAGTAGTTTGTATTACAGAAGCTATGTTTACAGTAGCTAGGTTTACAGTAGTTTGGATTACAGAAGCTAGGTTTACAGAGGCTAGGTTTACAGAAGCTAGGTTTACAGTAGTTTGGATTACAGTAACTAGGTTTACAGAAGCTAGGTTTACAGTAGTTTGGATTACAGAAGATTGGTTTACAGTAGTTTGGATTACAGAAGATAGGTTTACAGTAGTTTGGATTACAGAAACTAGGTTTACAGTAGTATGGATTACAGAAGATAAGTTTACAGTAGTTTGGATTACAGAAGCTAGGTTTACAGTAGTTTGGACTACAGAAGGTACGTTTACAGTAGTTTGGATTACAGAATATAGGTTTACAGTAGTTTGGATTACAGTAGCTGGGTTTACAGTAGTTTGGATTACAGAAGATAGTTACTGTAATCCAAACTACTGTAAACCTATCTTCTGTAAACTTAGTTACTGTAATCCAAACTACTGTAAGCCTAAGTTTACAGAAGCTAGGTTTACAGTAGTTTGGATTACAGAAGATAGGTTTACAGTAGTTTGGATTACAGCCATGACTTCTTTCCATGGGTCAGGTGATTCACCCGGTTGGATGGAAACGTGGTCAGCCATGACTTCTTACCATGGGTCAGGTGATTCACCCGGCTGGATGGAAACGTGGTCAGCCATGACTTCTTTCCATGGGTCAGGTGATTCACCCGGCTGGATGGAAACGTGGTCAGCCATGACTTCTTTCCATGGGTCAGGTGATTCACCCGGCTGGATGGAAACGTGGTCAGCCATGACTTCTTACCATGGGTCAGGTGATTCACCCGGTTGGATGGAAACGTGGTCAGCCATGACTTCTTTGCAATCAGTCTTCTAAGGTTGATTCAGCATCATCACATATCATTTATGGGTTGAAATCATGTTGAAACTGTGTGCGCGTGTGCGTGTGTGTGTGTGGTGTCTGTGTGTGTGGTGTCTGTGTGTGTGTGTGTGTGTGTGTGTGTGTGTGTATAGAGACTGCTATGATAACAACGGTGTGTGTGTGTGTCTGTGTGTGTGTGTGTCTGTGTGTGTGTGTAGAGACTGCTATGATAACAACGGGCTGTACCATGCTCTGCAGCTGGAGACAATGTTCAACATCAACACCTTCCTCAAAACAACCGTGGTATGTCAGGGTCTGTGTGGGGGGGGGGGGTAAGCGTGTGTGTGAGGGGGGGGTGTGTGTGTGCGTGTGGGGGGGAGGGGGCAGCGTGTGTGTGAACTGTTACACAACCTACCATTCATAAGTGTTTTTGTATCTGTCTCTGTGCCTCTGTGTGTGTGTGTCTGTGTGTGTGTGTCTCTGTGTGTGTGTGTGTGTGTGTGTGTGTGTGTGTGTGTGTCTGTGTCTGTGTCTGTGTGTGTGTGTGTGTGTGTGTGTGTGTGTGTGTGTGTGTGTGTGTGTGTGTGTTTGTGTCTGTGTCTGTGTCTGTGTCTGTCTGTGTGTGTGTGTGTGTGTGTCTGTGTGTGTGTGTGTGTGTGTGTGTGTGTGTCAGTTTAACAAGGACCTGGTGAAGGTGTTTGACAGCGTGAGCATCGACCTCCAGGGCATTGTGTTATTGGAGCAGGATGGACGAGATAACCTGCTAACCTTCTCTAACGCCGGGATAGGAGATATTAACTATGCTGCTTACCTAGCAGAGGTATAACCCCTGACCTCTAGCCATGGAACCATGACCCTTAACCCATGACCCCTGACCTCTAACCACTGAACCATGACCCTTAACCCATGAACCCTGAACAGTAACCACTGAACCCTAACCACTGAACCCTAACCCATGACCCCTGACCACTAAACCCTGACCCCTAACCCCTGATCACTAAACCCTGACCCCTAACCCATGACCACTGAACCCTGACCACTGAACCCTGACCCCTGATCACTAAACCCTGACCCCTAACCCCTAACCCATGACCACTGAACCCTGACCACTGAACCCTGACCCCTGATCACTAAACCCTGACCCCTAACCCCTGATCACTAAACCCTGACCCCTAACCCATGACCACTGAACCCTGACCACTAAACCTCGACCTCTAACCCCTGATCACTAAACCCTGACCCCTAACCCACTAGCACTGAACCCATGACCACTGAACCCTAACCCCTGACCACTGAACCCTGACCCCTAACCCATGACCACTGAACCCTGACCACTAAACCCTGACCTCTAACCCCTGATCACTAAACCCTGACCCCTAACCCATGACCACTGAACCCTGACCACTGAACCTTGAACCCTGACCACTGAACCCTGACCCCTAACTAGAGGTCGACCGTTTAATCGGAATGTCCAAGTTTTCATAACAATCGGAAATCCGTATTTTTGGGCGCCGATTTTTTTATTTATTTTTTATACCTTCATTTAACAGTGCCTCGTTCAGAACGCAGAACGACAGATTTATACCTTTTCACATTGTCAGCTCGGGGGATCCAATCTTGCAACCTTACAGTTAACTAGTCCAATATTTAGCTAAAAGAAATTCAGTTTAGCATGCAATATTAACCAGGTGAAATTGTGTCACTTCTCTTGCGTTCATTGCACGCAGAGTCAGGGTATAACGTTATGCAACAGTTTGGGCCGCCTGGCTCATTGCAAACTAATTTAAGCATTCATTCAAACAGCACTTTCGTGCGTTTTGCCAGCAGCTCTTCGCAAGCATTGCACTGTTTATGACTTCAAGCCTATCAGCCTAATGGCTGGTGTAACCGATGTGAAATGGCTGGCTAGTTAGCTGGGTGTGCGCTAATAGCGTTTCAAACGTCACTAGCTCTGAGCCTTCTGGTAGTTGTTCCCCTTGCTCTGCAAGGGCCGCTGCTTCGAGGGTGGCTGTTGTCGATGTGTTCCTGGTTCGAGCCTAGGTAGGGGCGAGGAGAGGGACTGAAGCTATACTGTTACACTGCCAATACTAATAGTGCCTATAAGAACATCCAATAGTCAAAGGTATATGAAATACAAATGGTATAGAGGGAAATAGTTCTATAATTCCTATAACAACTACAACCTAAAACTTCTTACCTGGGAATATTGAAGACTCATCTTAAAAGGAACCACCAGCTTTCATATGTTCTCATGTTCTGAGCAAGGAACTGAAACGTTAGCTTTCTTACATGGCACATATTGCACTTTTACTTCTCCAACACTTTGTTTTGCATTATTTAAACCAAATTGAACATGTTTCATTATTTATTTGAGGCTAAATGGATTTTTATTGATGTATTATATTAAGTTAAAATAAGTGTTCATTCAGTATTGTTGTAATTGTTATTAATCGGTATCAGCTTTTTTGGTCCTCCAATAATTGGAATCGGCGTTGAAAAATCATAATCCGTCGACCTCTACCCCTGAACCCTGACCCCTAACCACTAAACCCTGATCCCTAAACCCTGATCACTAAACCCTGACCTCTAACCCCTGAACCCTGACCCCTAACCACTAAACCCTGATCACTAAACCCTGATCACTAAACCCTGACCTCTAACCCCTGACCACTGAACCCTGACCCCTAACCACTAAACCCTGACCCCTAAACCCTGATCACTAAACCCTGACCTCTAACCCCTGACCCCTAACCACTAAACCCTGACCCCTAACCACTGAACCCTGACCCCTAAACCCTGATCACTAAACCCTGACCTCTAACCCCTGACCACTGAACCCTGACCCCTAACCACTAAACCCTGACCCCTAAACCCTGACCTCTGACCCCTGAACCCTGACCCCTAACCACTAAACCCTGACCCCTAACCACTGAACCTTGACCCCTGACCTCTAACTCCTGACCACTGACTCTGTGTGTGTAGGTGAATAAAGGTGTAACTCTGGTGGATCTGCTGTCGTTTTCCAACGAGCTGGAGGCCCAGGCAGACCTTCTGGTGAGTCTCCTAACCCCTAGACCCTAACCCCTAACGAGCTGGAGGCCCAGGCCGACCTTCTCGTGAGTCCCCTAGATCCTACCCCCTGGACCCTAACCCCTAGACCTTACCGCTAGATATAGATATAGACCCTGTAACACGATATAGACCCTGTAACATGATATAGGCCCCCAAATGAATATTGATATGCTGAGGCTAAATGCTAATGCTATGTCCTATGTGTGAATATTGATATGGTGAGGCTAAATGCTAATGCTACGTCCTATGTGTGAATATTGATATGGTGAGGCTAAATGCTAATGCTACGTCCTTTGTGTGAATATTGATATGGTGAGGCTAAATGCTAAATCCTGTGTGCGAATATTGATATGGTGAGGCTAAATGCTAATGCTGTGTGTGAATATTGAGATGGTGAGGCTAAATGCTAATGCTACGTCTTGTGTGTTAATATGGATATGGTGAGGCTAAATGCTAATGCTGTGTGTGAATATTGAGATGGTGAGGCTAAATGCTAATGCTGTGTGTGAATATTGATACGGTGAGGCTAAATGCTAATGCTGTGTGTTAATATGGATATGGTGAGGCTAAATGCTAAATGCTACGTCCTGTGTGTTAATATGGATATGGTGAGGCTAAATGCTACGTCCTGTGTGTTTGTGTGTAGCCGCGGGGAGCTCTAGAGAATGCTTTGAAGGGTCATGCCAGCAGCATACGACAGATCCACAGAGAACAGGTCGTCCCTATGGAGCAGGCTATGGTAAACCCACACACCCCGACGCACACTCACATACACACACACACGTACTCACATATACACACTCACACAAACTCACACACACACTCACACACGTGTACTCACATACACGCACACTCACACACACACAAACTCACACACACACACACACACGTGTACTCACATACACACATACTCACACACTCACGTAAACAGGCCACTTATGATTTACAACCTGATAGCAATATGTTTTGGACTTCTCCCAAAGACGTGGTAAGAGACAGCTTGACTGATTTCTGTTCTTCCCCAATGTTCCTGCTGTTCTCTCTCTCTCTCTCTCTCTCTCTCTCTCTCTCTCTCTCTCTCTCTCTCTCTCTCTCTCTCTCTCTCTCTCTCTCTCTCTCTCTCTCTCTCTCTCTCTCTCTCTCTACGTTCCTGCTGTTCTCTCTCTCTCTCTCTCTTTCCCTCTCTACGTTCCTGCTGTTCTCTCTCTCTCTCTCTCTCTCTCTCTACGTTCCTGCTGTTCTCTCTCTCTCTTTCCCTCTCTACGTTCCTGCTGTTCTCTCTCTCTCTCTCTCTCTCTCTCTCTCCCGCTCTCTCTCTCCCTCTCTCTCTCTCCCTCTCTCTCTCTCCCTCTCTCTCCCTCTCTCTCTCTCTCTCTCTTTTTCCCTCTCTACGTTCCTGCTGTTCCCTCTCTACGTTCCTGCTGTTCCCTCTCTACGTTCCTGCTGTTCTCTCTCTCGGTTTCTCTTCTTGTCTTCTTTCTCACTAATATTCACATATAAATGGTGGCCCAGAAATTTGTCCGAGCGCGGGTAAGCTTGGTGTCTGTGTTTGTGTATATTTCTACACAGAGCTTCAGAAACTATTCACACCCCTTGACTTTGTTGTTGTGTTACAGCCTGAATTTAAAATGGATTACATTTAGATTTTGTATCAGTGGCCTATACACAATAGCCCATAATATCGAAGTGGAATAATGTTGTTGTTTTTTCTAAATGTTTACAAAAGTAATTAAAAATGAAAAGCTGAAAGGTCTTGAGTCAGTCAGTATTCAACCCCTTTGTTGTTATGGCCTTAATAAGTTCAAGAGGAAAACTGTGCTGAACAAGTCACGTTTTAGGTTGATTAGACCCTGTGTACAATAATAGTGTTTAACATGGTTTTTGAATGACTACCTCATCTCTGTACCCCACACATACAATTACACTATATATACAAAAGTATGTGGACACCCCGTCAAACTAGTGGATTTGGCTATTTCAACCCGTTGCTGACAGGTGTATAAAATTGCGCACACAACCATGCATAGACAAAAACTGTCAGTAGAATGTTTATTATTGTGAAGGGGAAACGTCTAGGAGCAACAACGCCTAAGCCGCAAAGTGGTAGGCCACACAAGCTCACAGAACGGAACAACATGTAAAAATCATCTGTCCTCGGTTGCAACGCTCACTACCGAGATCCACACTGCCACTGGAGGCAACGTCAGCACAACAACTGTTCGTCGGGAGCTTCATGAAATGTGTTTCCATGGCTGAGCAGCCGCACACAAGCCTAAGATCACCATGTGCAATGCCAAGTGCCGTCTGGAGTGGTTGTAAAGTTCACCACCATTGGACTCTGGAAATACGTTCTCTGGAGTGATGAATCACGCTTCAACATCTGGCAGTTTGACGGACGAATCTGGGTTTGGCGGATACATTGAGAACGATACCTGCCCCAATGCATAGTGCCAACTGTAAAGTTTGGTGGAGGAGGAATAATGGTCTGGGGCTGTTTTCATGGTTCGGGCCCCTTAGTTCCAGTGAAGGGAAATCTTAACGCTACAGCATACAATGACATTCTAGACAATTCTGTGCTTCCAACTTTGTGGCAACAGTTTGGGGAAGGCCCTTTCCTGTTTCAGCATGACAACGCTCCAGTGCACAATGCGAGGTCCATACAGAAATGGTTTGCCGAGATCGGTGTGGAAGAACTTGACTGGCCTGCACAGAGCCCTGACCTCAACCCTATCGAGCGAATTTGGGATGAATTGGAACGCCGACTGTGAGCCAGGCCTAATCGCCCAATATCAGCGCCCGACCTCACTAACACTCTTGTGGCTGAATGGAAGCAAGTCCCTGCAGCAATGTTCCAACATCTAGTGGAAAGCCTTCCCAGAAGAGTAGAGGCTGTTATAGCAGCAATGTACCGACATCTAGTGGAAAGCCTTCCCAGAAGAGTGGAGGCTGTTATAGCAGCAAAAGGGGGGAACAACTCTATATTAATGTCCATGATTTTGGAATGAGATGTTGGACAAGCAGGTGTCCACATACTGTTGGTCATGTAGTGTATCTGAAAGGTGTATGATATAATGTGATATATAGCATGTATACTGGGTACTACTTTAAGTTGATACTGAGGAACCTACCTAGAGCATTGATACCATTATATAGCATGTATACTGGGTACTACTTTATGTTGATACTGAGGAACCTACCTAGAGCATTGATACCATTATATAGCATGTATACTGGGTACTACTTTATGTTGATACTGAGGAACCTACCTAGAGCATTGATACCATTATATAGCATGTATACTGGGAACTACTTTATGTTGATACTGAGGAACCTACCCAGAGCATTGATACCATTATTTAGCATGTATACGGGGAACTACTTTATGTTGATACTGAGGAACCTACCCAGAGCATTGATACCATTATTTAGCATGTATCCTGGGAACTACTTTATGTTGATACTGAGGAACCTACCCAGAGCATTGATACTGATGAACCTACCTAGAGCATTGATACCATTATATAGCATGTATACTGGGAACTACTTTATGTTGATACTGAGGAACCTACCCAGAGCATTGATACCATTATTTAGCATGTATACGGGGAACTACTTTATGTTGATACTGAGGAACCTACCCAGAGCATTGATACCATTATTTAGCATGTATCCTGGGAACTACTTTATGTTGATACTGAGGAACCTACCCAGAGCATTGATACTGATGAACCTACCTAGAGCATTGATACCATTATTTAGCATGTATACGGGGGAACTACTTTATGTTGATACTGAGGAACCTACCCAGAGCATTGATACCATTATTTAGCATGTATCCTGGGAACTACTTTATGTTGATACTGAGGAACCTACCCAGAGCATTGATACTGATGAACCTACCTAGAGCATTGATACCATTATATAGCATGTATACTGGGTACTACTTTATGTTGATACTGAGGAACCTACCTAGAGCATTGATACCATTATATAGCATGTATACTGGGAACTACTTTATGTTGATACTGAGGAACCTACCCAGAGCATTGATACTGAGGAACCTACTCAGAGCATTGATACCAATTGAGTACTGCGCCTACTCATGAATGTTCTGTGCTTGAAGTTTAGTTTGAAGGATAAAGTCATGTAAACGGTGTCTCTGTTTCCAGTGTCATTATTACTGTTTGTGTAGCAACAACACAACATTAGGTTCCTCAGTCCAGCAGTGAATTTATAACACAGATTCAACCACAAAGACCAGGGAGGTTTTCCAATGCCTCGCAAAGAAGGGCTCCTATTGGTAAAACAGAAAGCAGACGTTGAATATCCATTTGAGCATGGGGAAGTTATTAATTACCCTTTGGATGGTGTATCAATACACCCAGTCACTACAAAGATACAGGTGTCCTTCCTAACTCAGTTGCCGGAGAGGAAGGAAACCTCTGAGATTTCACCATGAGGCCAATTTAGACTTTAAAACAGTTACAGAGTTTAGTGGCTGTCATAGGAAAAAACTGAGGATGGATCAACACCATTTGCAATTACTCCACAACACTAATTGACAGAGGGAAAGAAGGAAGCCTGTCAGAGGGAAAAGAAGGAAGCCTGACAGAGGGAAAAGAAGGAAGCCTGATAGAGGGAAAAGAAGGAACCCTGACAGAGGGAAAAAGAAGGAAGCCTGACAGAGGGAAAAAGAAGGAAGCCTGACAGAGGGAAAAGAAGGAAGCCTGACAGAGGGAAAAGAAGGAAGCCTGACAGAGGGAAAAGAAGGAAGCCTGACAGAGGGAAAAAGAAGGAAGCCTGACAGAGGGAAAAGAAGGAAGCCTGACAGAGGGAAAAGAAGGAAGCCTGACAGAGGGAAAAGAAGGAAGCCTGACAGAGGGAAAAGAAGGAAGCCTGACAGAGGGAAAAGAAGGAAGCCTGTACAGAGGGAAAAGAAGGAACCCTGACAGAGGGAAAAGAAGGAAGCCTGACAGAGGGAAAAGAAGGAATCACAGCTGTAATCACTCTTAGAGACTCACCCAGAAAGACTCACAGCTCTTAGAGACTTACCCAGAAAGACTCCCAGCTGTCATCACTCTTAGAGACTTACCCAGAAAGACTCACAGCTGTCATCCCTCTTAGAGACTTACCCAGAAAGACTCACAGCTGTCATCAACCTTAGAGACTTACCCAGAAAGACTCCCAGCTGTCATCACTCTTAGAGACTTACCCAGAAAGACTCACAGCTGTCATTATGGGGTTTTGTGTATCGATGGGTGAGAATAAAACAGCTATTTAATCCATTTTGAATTTAAATTGTAAGACAACTAAATGTGAAATAAGTCAAGGGGTATACTTTCTGTGTGTGTGTATATACAGTCAAGGGGTATACGTTCTGTGTGTGTGTATATACAGTCAAGGGGTATACGTTCTGTGTGTGTGTATATACAGTCAAGGGGTATACGTTCTGTGTGTGTGTATATACAGTACCAGGTTTGGACACACCTACTCATTCAATGATGTTGTTGTTCTGAACAGTGTTGTGTATTTGTGTTGTAATACGCTGTGATACTCGGTGTGTGTTGTGATGTTGTTGTTCTGAACAGTGTTGTGTATTTGTGTTGTGATAACGTGATACTCGGTGTGTGTTGTGATGTTGTTGTTCTGAACAGCGTTGTGTATTTGTGTTGTGATAACGTGATACTCGGTGTGTGTTGTGATGTTGTTGTTCTGAACAGCGTTGTGTATTTGTGTGAGAGAAAATAAATGTTGTTTGTGTTATTATTGGTTATTACATGATACAGTAATGATCAATGGATTTAAAATGAATAGCACTGAGACTGGTGAATGAATGGGTTAGGGTTAGACTGGTGAATGAATGGGTTAGGGTTAGACTGGTGAATGAATGGGTTAGGGTTAGACTGGTGAATGAATGGATTAGACTGGTGGATGAATGGGTTAGGGTTAGACTGGTGAATGAATGGGTTAGGGTTAGACTGGTGGATGAATGGGTTAGGGTTAGACTGGTGGATGAATGGGTTAGGGTTAGACTGGTGAATAAATGGATTAGACTGGTGGATGAATGGGTTAGGGTTAGACTGGTGAATGAATGGGTTAGGGTTAGACTGGTGGATGAATGGGTTAGGGTTAGACTGGTGAATGAATGGGTTAGACTGGTGGATGAATGGGTTAGGGTTAGACTGGTGAATGAATGGATTAGACTGGTGGATGAATGGGTTAGGGTTAGACTGGTGAATTAATGGGTTAGGGTTAGACTGGTGAATGAATGGGTTAGGGTTAGACTGGTGGATGAATGGGTTAGGGTTAGACTGGTGAATGAATGGGTTAGGGTTAGACTGGTGAATGAATGGGTTAGGGTTAGACTGGTGAATGAATGGATTAGACTGGTGGATGAATGGGTTAGGGTTAGACTGGTGAATGAATGGGTTAGGGTTAGACTGGTGGATGAATGGGTTAGGGTTAGACTGGTGGATGAATGGGTTAGGGTTAGACTGGTGAATGAATGGATTAGACTGGTGGATGAATGGGTTAGGGTTAGACTGGTGAATGAATGGGTTAGGGTTAGACTGGTGGATGAATGGGTTAGGGTTAGACTGGTGAATGAATGGGTTAGACTGGTGGATGAATGGGTTAGGGTTAGACTGGTGAATGAATGGATTAGACTGGTGGATGAATGGGTTAGGGTTAGACTGGTGAATTAATGGGTTAGGGTTAGACTGGTGAATGAATGGGTTAGGGTTAGACTGGTGGATGAATGGGTTAGGGTTAGACTGGTGAATGAATGGGTTAGGGTTAGACTGGTGAATGAATGGGTTAGGGTTAGACTGGTGAATGAATGGGTTAGACTGGTGGATGAATGGGTTAGGGTTAGACTGGTGAATGAATGGGTTAGGGTTAGACTGGTGGATGAATGGGTTAGGGTTAGACTGGTGGATGAATGGGTTAGACTGGTGGATGAATGGGTTAGGGTTAGACTGGTGAATGAATGGGTTAGACTGGTGGATGAATGGGTTAGGGTTAGACTGGTGAATGAATGGGTTAGGGTTAGACTGGTGGATGAATGGGTTAGGGTTAGACTGGTGAATGAATGGGTTAGGGTTAGACTGGTGGATGAATGGGTTAGGGTTAGACTGGTGGATGAATGGGTTAGGGTTAGACTGGTGGATGAATGGGTTAGACTGGTGGATGAATGGGTTAGGGTTAGACTGGTGGATGAATGGGTTAGGGTTAGACTGGTGAATGAATGGATTAGACTGGTGGATGAATGGGTTAGGGTTAGACTGGTGGATGAATGGGTTAGACTGTTGGATGAATGGGTTAGACTGGTGGATGAATGGGTTAGGGTTAGACTGGTGGATGACTGGGTTAGGGTTAGACTGGTGAATGAATGGGTTAGACTGGTGGATGAATGGGTTAGGGTTAGACTGGTGAATGAATGGGTTAGGGTTAGACTGGTGGATGAATGGGTTAGGGTTAGACTGGTGAATGAATGGGTTAGGGTTAGACTGGTGGATGAATGGGTTAGGGTTAGACTGGTGGATGAATGGGTTAGACTGGTGGACACACATGGTGGAAGGGAACTCTCTCATGTTTTCACCAACCCAATGCTTCTTTAGGAGTACATGTAAGAAGAATCAAGTTAGCAACCCAGATCTATTCAGTAACTAGACCTATCTGGAACATGGCCCTCTTCAGTAACTAGACCTATCTGGAACATGGCCCTCTTCAGTAACTAGACCTATCTGAAACATGGCCCTCTTCAGTAACTAGACCTATCTGAAACATGGCCCTCTTCAGTAACTAGACCTATCTGGAACATGGCCCTCTTCAGTAACTAGACCTATCTGGAACATGGCCCTCTTCAGTAACTAGACCTATCTGAAACATGGCCCTCTTCAGTAACTAGACCTATCTGAAACATGGCCCTCTTCAGTAACTAGACCTATCTGAAACATGGCCCTCTTCAGTAACTAGACCTATCTGAAACATGGCCCTCTTCAGTAACTAGACCTATCTGGAACATGGCCCTCTTCAGTAACTAGACCTATCTGAAACATGGCCCTCTTCAGTAACTAGACCTATCTGAAACATGGCCCTCTTCAGTAACTAGACCTATCTGGAACATGGCCCTCTTCAGTAACTAGACCTATCTGAAACATGGCCCTCTTCAGTAACTAGACCTATCTGGAACATGGCCCTCTTCAGTAACTAGACCTATCTGAAACATGGCCCTCTTCAGTAACTAGATCTATCTGAAACATGGCCCTATTCAGTAACTAGACCTATCTGAAACATGGCCCTCTTCAGTAACTAGACCTATCTGAAACATGGCCCTCTTCAGTAACTAGACCCATCTGAAACATGGCCCTCTTCAGTAACTAGACCTATCTGAAACGTGGCCAGATTCAGTAACTAGATCTATCTGAAACATGGCCCTATTCAGTAACTAGACCTATCTGAAACGTGGCCCTCTTCAGTAACTAGACCTATCTGAAAAATGGCCCTCTTCAGTAACTAGACCCATCTGAAACATGGCCTCCTCCTCTCTTCCAGAGCACCCTCAGCCAGAGCATCCGGCTACTGCAGAGGACAGCTAAGGAACTACCTGTGAGGACACACACACACACACACACACACACACACACACACACACACACACACACACACACACACACACACACACACACCCTAACTCACCTGTCTCTCTCTCTCTCTCTCTCAGGTGAAGGTCACTAACGTCCTTAGTGCCATCGACGAAGCAGAGTACCTCATCACACACAACGCTTCACGCGTGGTTAAACAGGTAAACACACTACGGACGGACGGACGGTCGGACAGACAGACACACACAATGCTTCACTACGGACAGACAGACAGACAGACACACACACACACACACAACGCTTCACGCGTGGTAAAACAGGTAAACGCACTACAGACAGACAGACAGACACTCTAAACAACCTCTCGTTGTCCTACAGGAGAGAGATGTGTACATGCAGAGCCTGGTTGGATACTTCAGACAGTACACAGACTGGGTCAAAAACTCTGTAAGTTATCAAGTTAGAGTTATATACTGCCGTTCTGAAGTTCGGGGTCACTAGAAGGCCTGCAGTGGAACACAGGAGTGATGGGTGCTGATAATGGGCCTCTGTACTCCTATGTAGATATTCCATAAAAAATCAGCCGTTTCCAGCTACAACAGTCATTTACAACATTAACAATGTCTACACTGGATTTCTGATAAATTTTATGTTATTTAATGGACAAAGAAATGTGGTTTTCTTTCAAAAACAAGGATGTTTCTAAGTGACCCCAAACTTTTGAATGCTAGTGTGTATATATATATATATATATATATACACATTTAAATTCCTGACATTTAATCTTAGTAAAAATTCCCTGGTTTAGGTGTTATAGGATCACCACTTTATTTTAAGAATGTGAAATGTCAGAATAATAGCAGAGAGAATAGAACATCTGTGGGCAGAACTGAAAAGGTGTGTTTGAGCAAGGAGGCCTACAAACATTTGACCCAAATTAAACAATTTAAAGGCAATGCTACCAAATACTAATTGAGTGTATGTAAACTTCTGACCCACTGGGAATGTGATGAAAGAAATAAAAGCTGAAATAAATCATTATCTCTAATATTATTCTGTACACTATTGTTCTGTTTAGCTAGATTTGTACCTCTCCTCCAGTCCCTCCAGTCCTAACCTCTCCTCCAGTCCCTCCAGTCCTAACCTCTCCTCCAGTCCCTCCAGTCCTAACCTCTCCTCCAGTCCCTCCAGTCCTAACCTCTCCTCCAGTCCCTCCAGTCCTAACCTCTCCTCCAGTCCCTCCAGTCCTAACCTCTCCTCCAGTCCCTCCAGTCCTAACCTCTCCTCCAGTCCCTCCAGTCCTAACCTCTCCTCCAGTCCCTCCAGTCCTAACCTCTCCTCCATAATGTAATGTGTCCTAGCTGACAGGGGAGGTGTCTCAGTGGCAGCCCATCAGTAACCTCTCCTCCATAATGTAATGTGTCCTAGCTGACAGGGGAGGTGTCTCAGTGGCAGCCCATCAGTAACCTCTCCTCCATAATGTAATGTGTCCTAGCTGACAGGGGAGTTGTCTCAGTGGCAGCCCATCAGTAACCTCCATAATGTAATGTGTCCTAGCTGACAGGGGAGGTGTCTCAGTGGCAGCCCATCAGTAACCTCTCCTCCATAATGTGATGTGTCCTAGCTGACAGGGGAGTTGTCTCAGTGGCAGCCCATCAGTAACCTCTCCTCCATAATGTAATGTGTCCTAGCTGACAGGGGAGGTGTCTCAGTGTCAGCCCATCAGTAACCTCTCCTCCATAATGTGATGTGTCCTAGCTGACAGGGGAGGTGTCTCAGTGTCAGCCCATCAGTAACCTCCATAATGTAATGTGTCCTAGCTGACAGGGGAGGTGTCTCAGTGTCAGCCCATCAGTAACCTCCATAATGTAATGTGTCCAAGCTGACAGGGGAGATGTCTCAGTGTCAGCCCATCAGTAACCTCTCCTCCATAATGTAATGTGTCCTAGCTGACAGGGGAGGTGTCTCAGTGTAAGCCCATCAGTAACCTCATTGACTCCATGGAGATCATTGCCTGCAGCTTCATAGTCGACTCAGTGGTAAGATACACAGGAGCTGTCGGTGTGTGTCAGTGTGTGCTGTTTGTGTGTGCTGTCTGTGTGTGTGTCGGTGTTTGTGTGTGTATGTGTGTGTGTGTCGGTATGTGCTGTGTGTCGGTATGTGCTGTGTGTGTTTGTCGGTATGTGCTGTGTGTCAGTATGTGCTGTGTGTCAGTATGTGCTGTGTGTGTTTGTCGGTATGTGCTGTGTGTCGGTGTGTGCTGTGTGTGTTTGTCGGTATGTGCTGTGTGCCAGTATGTGCTGTGTGTGTTTGTCGGTATGTGCTGTGTGTGTTTGTCGGTATGTGCTGTGTGTCGGTATGTGCTGTGTGTCAGTATGTGCTGTGTGTGTTTGTCGATATGTGCTGTGTGTCAGTATGTGCTGTGTGTGTTTGCCGGTATGTGCTGTGTGTGTTTGTCGGTATGTGCTGTGTGTCGGTATGTACTGTGTGTCGGTATGTGCTGTGTGTCGGTATGTGCTGTGTGTGTGTGTTGGTATGTGCTGTGTGTGTTTGTCGGTATGTGCTGTGTGTGTGTGTCGGTATGTGCTGTGTGTGTGTGTGTTGGTATGTGCTGTGTGTCAGTATGTGCTGTGTGTGTTTGTCGGTATGTGCTGTGTGTCAGTATGTGCTGTGTGTGTGTCGGTATGTGCTGTGTGTCGGTATGTGCTGTGTGTGTTTGTCGGTATGTACTGTGTGTCAGTATGTGCTGTGTGTGTGTGTCGGTATGTGCTGTGTGTTTGTCGGTATGTGCTGTGTGTCAGTATGTGCTGTGTGTGTTTGTGTATGTGTATGTGTCGGTGTGTGTGTGTCGGTATGTGCTGTGTGTCGGTGTGTGCTGTGTGTCGGTGTGTGTGTTGGTATGTGCTATGTGTGTGTGTGTCGGTGTGTGTGTGTGTGAGGTTATGTCTCTGTGTGTGTTGTTCTGGTTCGGTCTGAGTTAATGTTATATATCTGTGTGTTGTAGAACACGTTCTGGTTCGGTCTGAGTTAATGTTATATATCTCTGTGTTATAGAACACGTTCTGGTTCGGTCTGGGTGGTTGCTGTGTGTTCCTGGTTCCCAGCATCATCCTGTCAGTCAAACTGGCCAAGTACTACAGGAGGATGGATACGGAGGATGTGTTTGAAGAGTAGGTACACACACACAGGTATAAAGAGACACACACTTCTCTAGTGGCTATTTTCTAGTCTTGAAAACGCCGATCCAGCAGTGACTAGGATCTGGTTTCAAATGACCACAAAGGGAAAACAACAGGGTGGGTCCTCTTCATGACAGACAACTCTCCCAACAAATCACGAGGCAGACATGCCAGACAACTCTCCCAACAAATCACGAGGCAGACATGCCAGACAACTCTCCCAACAAATCACGAGGCAGACATGATAGACAACTCTCCCAACAAATCACGAGGCAGACATGCCAGACAACTCTCCCAACAAATCACGAGGCAGACATGCCAGACAACTCTCCCAACAAATCACGACGCAGACATGACAGACAACCTGCCAAACCTGCCGGTGTACCTGGGATAACCTATCCATGGGATAATCGATCCCTGCGTTGTGGGAGTTGCCACTGGACCCCACCACAACAGGTGAATGATCTCCACAAATCAAGGTTGCTTGGACCAATGGGGAGCCACAAGAGTCAACAGCAAGCCCCTGAGGCGCACCCTCTCCAACGACGGCTGAATCAGCTTCACGGGAGGAAATGTGTAAAGGAGGATCCGAGGCCAGTGAAGCGCTCAACTCCCTCATCGAGGAAAAACAGACGACAATGCAAGTTTTCTCGCGATGTGTAAAGATCTATGTCGGCCCTGCTGAAGATTTCCCTTATCTGGGAGAACACCACCCCTGAGAGTGGAGGCTAATCTGCACCCAAATTGAGTCAACCGGGGACATGTGTTTCCCGAAGTGAAAGCATGTGCACACTGCTCCCAGCAATAGGGAGCGATCCAAGTTGAGGAGGTAGTCCCTCCCCGTCCCCGTTGATGCACGCCACCACTGGCCCGACCAAAGCAGGGGAAAGCTCCTTAGTGTCAGATATACCGGTAGGATCTCTGGGTAATTGATATGCGATCCACACCAATGTCGATACCCCCAGAATCTTTCTTACAGCGCACCCCACCCTCAGGGGAAAGTGCCTTAGTGTCAGATATACCGGTAGGATCTCTGGGTAATTGATATGCAGTGCGATCCACACCAATGTCGATACCCCCAGAATCGGTTGCCTTTCTTACAGCGCACCCCACCCTCAGGGGAATGTGTCTGTTGTGATCACCTTGTGGGATACAACTGAGTCCATGGGAGCCCCCTGACAATAGCAGAGGGTCCCAGCACTGGTGCATGGCCCATAGACCTGACACCCAAAGTGACCGGCTTAGGCTGCGAAATGCATCCAGGTGAGTGGTTAGCACTCAGCGCTGGAAGGGCCACATGAACAATAGCCCAAGGGGAACAACTTACATCACAGAAGCCATTGTCCCTGGTAGAAGTAAGGCGTAGGCACTGGCAACAACACCCTTTGTGACATAACCAAAGTTTGGCTGAGCAGAGCCGGAACTCTGACACTCTCTGTGGGGATAGAAAAGCATGATACGCAAGTGAGTCTAGCTCAGGACCTAGAAACAGAATGCGCTGATGTGGAGTCAGACAGGTAACTTTTCTGGTTTCTTTGGAAGACTAGAGACTGAATACGGGACAGTAGAATGGATGTGTGTTACATTCCTTGCTCCCTCGACGACTCCGGAGGCGGCTTGTGAGCATTTTGAGTTTGTAGACTCTGAGGTGCTTGCTGAGGGCACATAGGTCTAGAATGGGACGTAAAGTCCTCTCCCTTTTCGGAACCAGGAAATATCGGCTGCACCAGCCATCTTGGATCTTCAACGGATTGCCTGCTTCTGGAGACGGGAGGATATTTCCTCCCTCAAAACAGGCGCTGAAGCCTCGGGAATAGTCGGCCTGATGACGCTGCAGAAGTGTGGAGGGACGAACAACAAGTTGTAGCCTGTACCCCGACATCACATCACCTAACTTAGCAGGCATAAAAAAGAAAAGCCAGAAACTAGGTCCCCTACATACTGGTTTTGACGAGAATAAAAATAACTGTTCAACCAATCTAGTAAATGAGTGTCACCTTGGAGTGATGCCTTGTTAATGTACAAAAGCAGAAGTCACGTCATAGGCTCTCTCTCCATTTCCCCTGAAAACCCGGAACATCTGGCTGTTGGGGACCCTGCAGAGGCTACTATTCGTATGATCCAGGGTGACACTGCGCATGCCCGCCATTGGTCAGAGCAGACAGCGAGCCTCCCATGACTCTGAAGGGGCGGGACACCACTTTGTGGACTGGGAGAGATTGGAATTGGAAAAATAACCACCACTCTTGACAACTGTGAGTCTGAACATGGAGAAGGGACCCTTTTCATTGAACTCACATGCAGGAGACACGTTTGGAAACCCGTGAACACTGCGGAACTCAGGGTTGAAGAAACTGTATTGTGCCATGGTTTGCCTAAAGCCCGGCCCACTCTGGGTACCAGGGCTCAGTGATCAGTGACGTACCCTGATTGGCCACTTGGGGGTACTGTTGTCACAACGTGCCTCACTCGGTTAAGGTGGTAAGACGGTAACCGGCTGGCACCCAGCACCGGTAGAGACAACAATACATCAGCCTCAACTGTCAGTAAGAGTGTCCATGATTAAGTCTTTTAATGAAGAGATTGAGATAAGTGTTTGATGAGTGTTTGTTGCAGCTCGTTCCAGTCGCTTGCTGCAGTGAACTGAAAAGACGAGCGACCCAGGGAAGAGAGGCAAGCGGTGGGGCTTACCCACCGAGCCTGGCCGCCCTCTGTCTTCGGGTAGCCACCCGTAACCGGCAACAGAGCGTACATGAGCCGGGTTGAGCCGGGCAGCACAGACCTCACGCTCAGGCAGACATACCGTAACTATGACTCAGCCAAGGTACGAGCACCCAGGAGAGGAAGTCAGTATCAGAAATACCAAGGCCCCTCAAGAATGCTACAGGATTGTCAAGAGAACCTGTGCCGTGGAGTTTGGGAACAGCTGGGGACTGATACCGTCTCCTAGTCCACTGCTACTGATACCGTCCCCTAGTCCCAGTCCACTGCTACTGATACCGTCTCCCAGTCTCCTAGTCCCCTAGTCTCCTAGTCTCCCAGTCCCCTAGTCTCCTAGTCCCCTAGTCTTCTAGTCTCCTAGGCCCCTAGTCTCCTAGTCTCCCAGTCTCCTAGTCTCCTAGTCCCACACAAACTGATTAGAGCACCACGAAGCATCTCTTCTGTCCTTCTCTTTCTGTCATTGGTCTCTCTTTTATTCTTTCTCTCCTTCTCTACCTCTCTCCTCCTCTCCTCTCTCCTCCCCTCTTCTCTCCTCCCCTCTCCCCTCTCCCCTCCTCCCCTTCTCTCTCCCTCCCTCACTCCTTGTGTCTTTTGATGCTGTTAATAAATGTTCTGTTCTCTTCCTCAGGGGCCAAGAAAACTGGTAGAGAAACAAAGGTGGGAAAGAGAACAAAACAACAACAACCCAAGAAGACAGAACTCTGCTGATCTCCGCCCCACAACAACCTGATTGGATAAGGACCTTAGCTGCCAGCCAATTACAGTAGCCCAAATGATGCCCTGTACGTTCCATCGCCCAATCACATCACTAGTTCTGTCTGACATCACCGTAGTTTCTGAACATTACACCTGTGTGAACGTGTTGGTGGATTATTTCTATATAGTTGATTTGATATATCAGAGATATTATAGACACGTGTTCTGTTTGTTTCTACTCAGCTGGAACCACTGACTCATCTCAATGACTTGTACATTTTATACGCTTTCAACACCTTTGAAAGTTTTATATATTTTTTAAAATAATATGTTAGCATGTTAGCGGACGCTAGCTACCAAACCATGTTAGCATGTTAGCGGACGCTAGCTACCAAACCATGTTAGCATGTTAGCGGACGCTAGCTACCAAACCATGTTAGCATGTTAGCGGACGCTAGCTACCAAACCATGTTAGCATGTTAGCGGACGCTAGCTACCAAACCATGTTAGCATGTTAGCAGACACTAGATACAAAACCATGTTAGCATGTTAGCTAGCGGACGCTAGCTGCTTGTTGTTTGACAGCTGTAACCATCGCATTGACTTTGATGTCATATCTGTGATGTCATATCGATGATGTCAGGACTGTGATGTCACGACTGATGTCACTTCAGGCTCTGAATCTGTGAATAAAGATGTCAGTTCGCTGAGTTACGCCGTCTCCACTGTCTTTCGTCCTGCTGTCTGTCTGTCCGTCCATATATACATAAACTCAGCAACAAACAAAAAAACGTCCTCTCACTGTCAACTGCGTTTATTTTCAGCAAACTTAACATGTGTAAATGTTTGTATGAACATAACAAGATTCAACAATTGAGACATAAACTGAACAAGTTCCACAGACATGTGACTAACAGAAATGCAATAATGTGTCCCTGAACAAAGAGGGGGGGGGTCAAAATCAAAAGTAACAGTCAGTATCTGGTGTGGCCACCAGCTGCATTAAGTACTGCAGTGCATCTCCTCCTCAGTGCATCTCCTCCCCAGTTAGCTAACATAACATCCCTCTGTTATAGCCAGCTAGCTAACAGAGCATTCCTCTTTTTGAGCAGGGTGTTTCAGTAGGCTAAAGTAAGTAAGTGAAACTGAAAGTGAAAAAAATGACACTCTCTCTCTGTCTCTCTCTTGCCTCTCATTTTTGAAGAAATACATTTGTTGAAAACAGTTCAACTATTGTCTTTCTCTCTCTTTGAGTCAACTACTCACCACATGTTATGCACTGCAGTGCTAGCTAGCTGTAGCTTGTGCTTTCAGTACTAAATTCATTCTCTGATCCTTTGATTGGGTGGACAACATGTCAGTTCATACTGCAAGAGCTCCGATTGGTTGGAGGACGTCCTCCTGAAGTTTTCATAATTACTCTGTAAGTCTATGGAATGGGATGAGAACCAAGAGCCTCCTAGGTTTTGTATTGAAGTCAATGTACCAAGAGGAGGACGGAAGCTAGATGCCCTCCGGCTACACCATGGTGCTACCCTACAGAGTGCTGTTGAGGCTACTGTAGACCTTCATTGCAAAACAACAGTGTGTTCTAATCAATTGTTTGGTGAAATATGAATATATTTAGTATAGTTTTATCTAAAAAGGATAACTTTTGAAATGTTTAAAAATCTATATTTTTATGAAATTCACTGAGGAGGATGGTCCTCCCCTTCCTCCTTTGAGGAGCCTCCACTGGTTCAAAATATTTGTTGGTCTGATGTGATTAATAAGGAGCATCCAGACGCTGCACTTGATGAGTTTATGAAATTGCTTCTTCCAATTATTGATAAACATGCACCTGTGATGTTCCGCAGGGCAGCTCTCTAGGCCCTGTCGTGGAAATGTCCTCTATTTACCAAATCATGGGAGCAAACCACACACACAAGTCAGAGTTAGTTATCAAAGTCCATCTTTAATTATATGAGCTCTATCACAATCCTGTGACTCTCAGGTAATTCAGTGTCTCTCAATGAATTCTCTTAGAGCCCCCTCCACATTGCAATAGCATTTTGACTTTCAACAGTTCAGTATCTCTAATGAGAAGTTGAGAGTCCCAACATAATGGCAAAATGGGATCCTTTATAGTAAAGATCACACATAGTCAGACAGCATAGACATAATAAATCGTTCAGCTTTGTCTCCTTACTCAAACCCCAGAACCATAAACCAACCCTCCATATCAACAGGCATATATCAAATTGTCATTTAGATACAACCAATTCTAAATACAACCAATCCTGGACAAACTCACAGAGAGGAGAATGAGGCTATAGGTTAAGATAAAAGGGAGCATGAGAATGATTCCAGACACTGCCATCCTCCTTTTCCCCGATGGGAAAAGTAGGGAGTGACTGATACACACAGAGTGGAGCAAAAGATATGTTTACACATGATGACACTTTGACCTCTCCCCTCTCAGCGGCCCATGCAACTTAGTCTTGACATAGAACAGATAACTGCAAACCCTGCCACAGTATTATACAAAAATACCATTCTGATGAGAAGTAATTTACACCCATTTGATGAATATAAAAACACCTTACAAATGTTACCAACAAATTCTGATTCTTCCACGACATTCCCCTCTACACTTTTATAATGTTACCATTTGACCTGCCACTGGCAGTAAACAAAGCCTCTGTGTCCATGTATGCTGATGATTCAACCCTATACACGTCAGCAACCTCCGCTGTGAAATCACTGCAACCCTAAACGAAGAATTGCACACCGTTTTAGAATGGGTTGCCAGTAATAAACTGGTCCTGAACATCTCTAAAACTAACATTTTGTATTTGATACAAATAATTCCCTAAGACCTCCGTGTAGTGTGAGCGAATCATTATGGTTTATCACTAGCCTGTAGTAACATTATGGTTTATCACTAGTCTGTAGTAACATTATGGTTTATCACTAGTCTGTAGTAACATTATGGTTTATCACTAGTCTGTAGTAACATTATGGTTTATCACTAGTCTGTAGTAACATTATGGTTTATCACTAGTCTGTAGTAACATTATGGTTTATCACTAGTCTGTAGTAACATTATGGTTTATCACTAGTCTGTAGTAACATTATGGTTTATCACTAGTCTGTAGTAACATTATGGTTTATCACTAGTCTGTAGTAACATTATGGTTTATCACTAGTCTGTAGTAACATTATGGTTTATCACTAGTCTGTAGTATCATTATGGTTTATCACTAGTCTGTCTGTAGTAACATTATGGTTTATCACTAGTCTGTAGTAACATTATGGTTTATCACTAGTCTGTAGTAACATTATGGTTTATCACTAGTCTGTAGTAACATTATGGTTTATCACTAGTCTGTAGTAACATTATGGTTTATCACTAGTCTGTAGTAACATTATGGTTTATCACTAGTCTGTAGTAACATTATGGTTTATCACTAGTCTGTAGTAACATTATGGTTTATCACTAGTCTGTAGTAACATTATGGTTTATCACTAGTCTGTAGTAACATTATGGTTTATCACTAGTCTGTAGTAACATTATGGTTTATCACTAGTCTGTAGTAACATTATGGTTTATCACTAGTCTGTAGTAACATTATGGTTTATCACTAGTCTGTAGTAACATTATGGTTTATCACTAGTCTGTAGTAACATTATGGTTTATCACTAGTCTGTAGTAACATTATGGTTTATCACTAGTCTGTAGTAACATTATGGTTTATCACTAGTCTGTAGTAACATTATGGTTTATCACTAGTCTGTAGTAACATTATGGTTTATCACTAGTCTGTAGTAACATTATGGTTTATCACTAGTCTGTCTGTAGTAACATTATGGTTTATCACTAGTCTGTAGTAACATTATGGTTTATCACTAGTCTGTAGTAACATTATGGTTTATCACTAGTCTGTAGTAACATTATGGTTTATCACTAGTCTGTTAGTAACATTATGGTTTATCACTAGTCTGTAGTAACATTATGGTTTATCACTAGGTCTGTAGTATACATTATGGTTATCACTAGTTAGCTGTAGTAACATTATGGTTTTCACTAGTCTGTAGTAACATTATGGTTTATCACTAGTCTGTAGTAACATTATGGGTTTATCACTAGTCTGTAGTAACATTATGGTTTATCACTAGTCTGTAGTAACATTATGGTTTATCACTAGTCTGTAGTACATTATGGTTTATCACTAGTCGTAGTAACATTATGGTTTATCACTAGTCTGTAGTAACATTATGGTTTATCACTAGTCTGTAGTACATTATGGTTTATCACTAGCTCTGTAGTAACATTATGGTTTATCACTAGTCTGTAGTAACATTAGGGTTTATCACTAGTCTGGTAGTAACATTATGGTTTATCACTAGTCCTGTAGTAACATTATGGTTTATCACTAGTTCTGTAGTAACATTATGGTTTATCACTAGTCTGTAGTAACATATGGTTTATCACTAGTCTGTAGTAAACATTATGGTTTATCACTAGTCTGTACTGTAGTAACATTATGGTTTTATCACTAGGTCTGTAGTAACATTATGGTTTATCACTAGTCTGTAGTAGTACATTATGGTTTATCACTAGTCTGTAGTAACATTAGGTTATCACTAGTCTGTAGTAACTTATGTAAGTAGTAACATTATGGTTTATCACTAGTCTGATAGTATCATTATGGTTATCACTAGTCCTGTATGTAGAACATTATGGTTTATCACTAGTCTGTAGTAAAATTATGTTTTTATCACTAGGCCTGTAGTAACATTATGGTTATCACTAGTCTGTAGTAACATTATGGTTTATCACTAGTCTGTTAGTAACATTATTGTTTATCACTAGTCTGTAGTAACATTATGGTTTATCACTAGTCTGTAGTAACATTATGGTTTATCACTAGTCTGTAGTAACATTTATGGTTTATCACTAGTCTGTAGTAACATTATGGTTTATCACTAGTCTGTAGTAACATTATGGTTTATCACTAGTCTGTAGTAACATTATGGTTTAGTAACATTATGGTTTATCACTAGTCTGTAGTAACATTATGGTTTATCACTAGTCTGTAGTAACATTATGGTTTATCACTAGTCTGTAGTAACATTATGGTTTATCACTAGTCTGTCTGTAGTAACATTATGGTTTATCACTAGTCTGTAGTAACATTATGGTTTATCACTAGTCTGTAGTAACATTATGGTTTATCACTAGTCTGTAGTAACATTATGGTTTATCACTAGTCTGTAGTAACATTATGGTTTATCACTAGTCTGTAGTAACATTATGGTTTATCACTAGTCTGTCTGTAGTAACATTATGGTTTATCACTAGTCTGTAGTAACATTATGGTTTATCACTAGTCTGTAGTAACATTATGGTTTATCACTAGTCTGTAGTAACATTATGGTTTATCACTAGTCTGTAGTAACATTATGGTTTATCACTAGTCTGTAGTAACATTATGGTTTATCACTAGTCTGTAGTAACTTATGGTTTATCACTAGTCTGTAGTAACATTATGGTTTATCACTAGTCTGTAGTAACATTATGGTTTATCACTAGTCTGTAGTAACATTATGGTTTATCACTAGTCTGTAGTAACATTATGGTTTATCACTAGTCTGTAGAACCATTATGGTTTATCACTAGTCTGTAGTAACATTATGGTTTATCACTAGTCTAGGTAACATTTGGTTTCATCACTGTCTGTAGTAACATTATGATTTATCACTAGTCTGTAGTAACATTATGGTTTATCACTAGTCTGTCTGTAGTAACATTATGGTTATCACTAGTTCTGTAGTAACATTATGGTTTATCACTAGTCTGTAGTAACATTATGGTTTATCACTAGTCTGGAGTAACATTATGGGTTTATCACTAGTCTGTCTGTAGTAACATTATTGGTTTATCACTAGTCTGTAGTAACATTATGGTTTATCACTAGTCTGTAGTAACATTATGGTTTATCACTAGTCTGTAGTAACTTATGGTTTATCACTAGTCTGTAGTAACATTATGGTATCACTAGTCTGTAGTAACATTATGGTTTATCACTAGTCTGTAGTAACATTATGGTTTATCACTAGTCTGTAGTAACATTATGGTTTATCACTAGTCTGTAGTAACATTATGGTTTATCACTAGTCTGTAGTAACATTATGGTTTATCACTAGTCTGTAGTAACATTATGGTTTATCACTAGTCTGTAGTAACATTATGGTTTATCACTAGTTCTGTAGTAACATTATGGTTTATCACTAGTCTGTTAGTAACATTATGGTTTATCACTAGTCTGTAGTAACATTATGGTTTATCACTAGTCTGTCTGTAGTAACATTATGGTTTATCACTAGTCTGTCTGTAGTAACATTATGGTTTATACTAGTCTGTAACATTATGGTTTATCACTAAGTCTGTAGTAACATTATGGTTTATACACTAGGTCTTGTAGTAAAATTATGGTATCACTGTCTGTCTGTAGTAACATTATGGTGTATCCTAGTCTGTTAGTAACAATGGTATCACTAGTCTGTAGTAACCATTATGGTTATCACTTAGTCTGTAGGAACATTATGTTTTATCACTAGTCTGTAGTAACCTTATGGTACACTAGTCGTAGTAAACATTATGGTTTATCACTAGTCTGTTTATTACTATGGTTTATCACTAGTCTGTAGTAACATATTGGTTTATCACTAGTCTGTAGTAAACATATGTTTTTTATCACTAGTCGGTAGTACATTATGGTTTATCAATAGTCTGTCAGTAAACATTATGGTTACACTAGTATGTGAAACCTTATGGTTTATAACTAGTCTGTATTAACATTATGTTTATCAATAGTCGTAGTAAACATTATGGTTTATCACTAGTCTTAGTAACATTTGGTTATCACTAGTCTGTATTCGTAACATTATGGTTATCACTAGTCGTTGTAGTAACATTATGGTTTATCACTAGTCTGTAGTACCATTATGGTTTATCACTAGTCTGTAGTAACATTATGTTTATCACTAGTCTGTAGTAACATTATGGTTTATCACTAGTCTGTAGTAACATTATGGTTTATCACTAGTCTGTAGTAACATTATGGTTTATCACTAGTCTGTAGTAACATTATGGTTTATCACTAGTCTGTAGTAACATTATGGTTTATCACTAGTCTGTAGTAAACATTATGGTTTATCACTAGTCTGTAGTAACATTATGGTTTATCACTAGTCTGTAGTAACATTATGGTTTTATCACTAGTCTGTAGTAACATTATGGTTTATCACTAGTCTGTAGTAACATTATGGTTTATCACTAGTCTGTAGTAACATTATGGTTTATCACTAGTCTGTAGTAACATTATGGTTTATCACTAGTCTGTAGTAACATTATGGTTTATCACTAGTCTGTAGTAACATTATGGTTTATCACTAGTCTGTAGTAACATTATGGTTTATCACTAGTCTGTAGTAACATTATGGTTTATCACTAGTCTGTAGTAACATTATGGTTTATCACTAGTCTGTAGTAACATTATGGTTTATCACTAGTCTGTAGTAACATTATGGTTATCACTAGTCTGTAGTAACATTATGGTTTATCACTAGTCTGTAGTAACATTATGGTTTATCACTAGTCTGTAGTAACATTATGGTTTATCACTAGTCTGTAGTAACATTATGGTTTATCACTAGTCTGTAGTAACATTATGGTTTATCACTAGTCTGTAGTAACATTATGGTTTATCACTAGTCTGTAGTAACATTATGGTTTATCACTAGTCTGTAGTAAATTATGGTTATCACTAGTCTGTAGTAACATTATGGTTTATCACTAGTCTGTAGTAACATTATGGTTTATCACTAGTCTGTAGTAACATTATGGTTTATCACTAGTCTGTAGTAACATTATGGTTTATCACTAGTCTGTAGTAACATTATGGTTTATCACTAGTCTGTAGTAACATTATGGTTTATCACTAGTCTGTAGTAACATTATGGTTATCACTAGTCTGTAGTAACATTATGGTTTATCACTAGTCTGTAGTAACATTATGGTTTATCACTAGTCTGTAGTAACATTATGGTTTATCACTAGTCTGTAGTAACATTATGGTTTATCACTAGTCTGGTAACATTATGGTTTATCACTAGTCTGTAGTAACATTATGGTTATCACTAGTCTGTAGTAACATTATGGTTTATCACTAGTCTGTAGTAACATTATGGTTTATCACTAGTCTGTAGTAACATTATGGTTTATCACTAGTCTGTAGTAACATTATGGTTTATCACTAGTCTGTAGTAACATTATGGTTATCACTAGTCTGTAGTAACATTATGGTTTATCACTAGTCTGTAGTAACATTATGGTTTATCACTAGTCTGTTAGAACATTATGGTTTATCATAGTCTGTAGTAACATTATGGTTTATCACTAGTCTGTAGTAACATTATGGTTTATCACTAGTCTGTAGTAACATTATGGTTTATCACTAGTCTGTAGTAACATTATGGTTTATCACTAGTCTGTAGTAACATTATGGTTTATCACTAGTCTGTAGTAACATTATGGTTTTATCCTAGTCTGTAGAACATTATGGTTTATCACTAGTCTGTAGTAACATTATGGTTTATCACTAGTCTGTAGTAACATTATGGTTTATCACTAGTCTGTAGTAACATTATGGTTATCACTAGTCTGTAGTAACATTATGGTTTTACACTAGTCTGTAGTAACATTATGGTTTATCACTAGTCTGTAGTAACATTATGGTTATCACTAGTCTGTAGTAACATTATGGTTTATCACTAAATGGTTATCACTAGTCTGTAGTAACATTATGGTTTATCACTAGTCTGTAGTAACATTATGGTTTATCACTAGTCTGTAGTAACATTATGGTTTATCACTAGTCTGTAGTAACATTATGGTTTATCACTAGTCTGTAGTAACATTATGGTTTATCACTAGTCTGTAGTAACATTATGGTTTATCACTAGTCTGTAGTAACATTATGGTTTATCACTAGTCTGTAGTAACATTATGGTTTATCACTAGTCTGTAGTAACATTATGGTTTATCACTAGTCTGTAGTAACATTATGGTTTATCACTAGTCTGTAGTAACATTATGGTTTATCACTAGTCTGTAGTAACATTATGGTTTATCACTAGTCTGTAGTAACATTATGGTTTATCACTAGTCTGTAGTAACATTATGGTTTATCACTATCTGTAGTAACATATGGTTTATCACTAGTCTGTAGTAAACATTATGGTTTATCACTAGTCTGTAGTATCATTATGGTTTATCACTAGTCTGTAGTAACATTATGGTTTATCACTAGTCTGTAGTAAACATTATGGTTTATCACTAGTCTGTAGTAACATTATGGTTTATCACTAGTCTGTAGTAACATTATGGTTTATCACTAGTTCTGTAGTTAACATTCTGGTTTATCACTAGTCTGTAGTAACATTATGGTTTATCACTAGTCTGTAGTAACATTATGGTTTATCACTAGTCTGTAGTAACATTATGGTTTATCACTAGTCTGTAGTAACATTATGGTTTATCACTAGTCTGTAGTAACATTATGGTTTATCACTAGTCTGTAGTAACATTTATGGTTTATCACTAGTCTGTAGTAACATTATGGTTTATCACTAGTCTTGTAGTAACATTATGGTTTATCACTAGTCTGTAGTAACATTATGGTTTATCACTAGTCTGTAGTAACATTATGGTTATCACTAGTCGGTACATTGTTATCCTAGGTAACATTATGTTTTATCACTAGTCTGTAGTAACATTATGGTTTATCACTAGTCTGTAGTAACATTATGGTTTATCACTAGTCTGTAGTAACATTATGGTTTATCACTAGTCTGTAGTAACATTATGGTTTATCACTAGTCTGTAGTAACATTATGGTTTATCACTAGTCTGTAGTAACATTATGGTTATCACTAGTCTGTCTGTAGAGCGAATCCCTCCCTCTTTTTATCTGGCATTTGATTCAAATGTTGTCTTGACTGATGTTCAGAGGAGACTGCGTGTATCAGGTATCCATGGTCAAATTGCTGCAAAGAAACCACTACTACCACTACACTACCACTACATCAACTGTTCAGAGGAGACTGCGTGAATCAGGCCTTCATGGTCAAATTGCTGCAAAGAAACCACTAATAAAGGACACCAATAAGAAGAAGAGACTTGCTTTGGGCCAAGAAACACGAGCAATGGACAGACTGGTGGAAATCTGTCCTTTGGTCTGAGGAGTTCAAATTTGAGATTTTTTGTTCCAACCGCCATGTCTTTGTGAGACACAGATAAGGTGAATGGATGATTTCCGCATGTGTGGTTCCCTCCGTGAAGCGAGGAGGAGGAGGTGTGATGGTGTGGGGATGCTTTGCTGGTGACACCGCCTGTGATTTATTTAAAATTCAAGGCACACTTAACCAGCATGGCTACCACACCATTCTGCAGTGATACACCATCCCATCTGGTTTGGGCTAAGTGGGACTATCATTTGTTTTTCAACAGGACAATGACCCAACACACCTCCAGGCTGTGTAAGGGCTATTTGACCAAGAAGGAGAGTGATGGAGTGCTGCAACAGATGACCTGGCCTCCACAATCACCCGACCTCAATCCAATTAAGATGGTTTGGGATGGGTTGGACCGCAGAGTGAAGGAAAAACAGCCAACAAGTGCTCAGCATATGTGGGAACTCCTTCAAGACTGTTGGAAAAGCATTCCTGGTGAAGCTGGTTGAGAGAATACCAAGAGTGTGCGAAGCTGTCATCAAGGCGATGGGTGACTACTTTGAAGGATCTAAAATGTATTTAGATTTTTTGAAACACTTTTCTGGTTACTACATGATTCCATATGTGTTGTTTCATAGTTCTGATGTCTTCACTATTATTCTACAATGTAGAAAATAGTAAAAATAAAGAAAACCCCTTGAATGAGTAGGTGTGTCCACACTTTTAACTGTACTGTAGTCAAAGCTTTCCTTATGTTTGGGTCAGTCACAGTGGTCAGGTATTCTGCCACTGTGTCCTCTCTGTTTAGGGTCAGTCACAGTGGTCAGGTATTCTGCCGCTGTGTACTCTCTGTTTAGGGTCAGTCACAGTGGTAAGGTATTCTGCCGCTGTGTACTCTCTGTTTAGGGCCAAAGAACATTATAGTTTGTTCAGTTTTTTTGTTAATTCTTTCTAATGTGTCAAATAATAATATTTGTGTTTTTTCATGATTTGTTTGGGTCTAATTGTGTTGCTGTCCTGGGGTCTGTGAACAGAGCAGCAGGACCAGCTTTCTTAGGAGACTCCTCTCCAGTTTCGTCTGTAGGTGATGGCTTTGTTATGGCCGTGCCAGATTAAAAAAAGGCTTTATGGCGAAAGCAAATTGCGATTATCTGAGGACAGCGCCCCATCATACAAACAAATGAAAATCATATTTCAACCAGACAGGTGTGACACAAAAGTCAGAAATAACGATATAATTCATGCCTTACCTTTGAAGATCTTCTTCTGTTGGCACTCCAATATGTCCCAGAAACATCACAAATTGTTATTTTGTTCGATAAATTCCTTCTTTATATCCCCAAAATGTCCATTTATTTGGCGCGTTAGATTCAGAAATACACCGCCCAACATGACTACAAATGACCTAATAAGTAACCTGTAAACTTGGTCCAAACATTTCAAACAACTTTCCTAATCCAACCTTAGGTATCCTAAAACGTAAATAATCAATCAAATTTAAGACAGAATATACTGTGTTCGATAGCGGATAAAATCAACGAGCTCCAGGGTCACGCGCACCAGGTCACACTCACCAAACAAAAGAGTCCACTTGGCTTGACACTTAGAAAGTACAGCCGTACTTCTTCATTTCTTAAAGGAAATATATCAACCAATTTCTAAAGACTGGTGACATCTAGTGGAAGCCATAGGAACGGCAACCAGGTGCCTAATAAATATAGTTTCCCATAGAAAACTAATTAAAAACAGTGACCTCAACAAAAAAAATCCTGGATGGTTTGTCCTCAGGGTTTCGCCTGCCAAATAAGTTGTTATACTCACAGACAATATTTTAACAGTTTTAGAAACTGTAGAGTGTTTTCTATCTAAATCTACCAGTTATATGCATATCCAAGCTTCTGGGCCTGAGTAGCAGGCAGTTTATTTTTTGGCACGCTTTTCATCCTGTCACGTTCTGACAGTTCTTTTAGTATGTCTTTGTTTTGGTCAGGGCGTGAGTTGGGTGGGTTGTCTATGTTCCTTTATCTATAATTTGGGATTTCTATGTCTATTTCTATGTTTGGCCTGATATGGTTCTCAATCAGAGGTAGCTGTTTATCGTTGTCCCTGATTGAGAACCATATTTAGGTAGCCTGGTTTCACTTTTGAGTTGTGGATGATTATTTTCTATTGTGTGTATGTCACCTTTCAGAACTGTTTCATTTCTCCTTTGTTATTTTGTTTAGTGATCTCGGTTTAATAAATATATGATGAACATTTACCACGCTGCGCTTTGGTACTCACCTCATTCCAACGACGATCGTTACATACCCGGATGTGAAAATACTGCCCCCTAGCCCAAAGAGGTTAATTAACCTCTATGGGATCGGTGTCCCTAAACCAGGACAGTTGTTGCTCAAAAAGCGATAATGTGACTAGAATGACTCTGTAAACGACAGCCAATTCCGGGACATAGACATGTCTTATATGGGCAGAATTCATAAATTTATGTTAATCTAACTGCAGTGTCCAATTTCAGTAGCTTTTACAACAACAAAAAATACCCTGCTTTTGTTTGAGGATAGTACACAACAACAAAACACTTTTATCACTGGTTTGATACATTCACCTCTGAAGGTAAATAATTACATTCAGTAATCTTAATCTGATTTGTCGTCCTGAGGGTCCCAGAGATAAAAAGGTTTTGTTTCTAAAAAATCTGTTTTTATAAATGTAGAAACTGGGTTCTACAGTTTGATCCCACTGCTCTGGACTGGAATTGGTAAAATGTTATTTTAGATGACTGCATATCATGTGTTGTTATAATCCCAATAAAACTTCAAACTACGGAATATAACTGAATATAACTGAATAAAAGTTAACAGTTGTGTCTCCTAGCGACCAGGTCATCTCACTTCACAGACAGACAGACAGGTCTCACTACACAGACAGACAGGTCTCACTACAGACAGACAGGTCTCACTACACAGACAGACAGACAAGTCTCACTACAGACAGACAGGTCTCACTACAGACAGACAGACAGGTCTCACTACACAGACAGACAGACAGACAGGTCTCACTACACAGACAGACAGGTCTCACTATAGACAGACAGGTCTCACTACACAGACAGACAGACAGGTCTCACTACACAGACAGACAGGTCTCACTACACAGACAGACAGGTCTCACTACACAGACAGACAGGTCTCACTACACAGACAGACAGGTCTCACTACAGACAGACAGACAGGTCTCACTACAGACAGACAGACAGGTCTCACTACAGACAGACAGGTCTCACTACAGACAGACAGGTCTCACTACACAGACAGACAGGTCTCACTACACAGACAGACAGGTCTCACTACACAGACAGACAGGTCTCACTACAGACAGACACGTCTCACTACAAACCTGCTGTCAAAATGTTTATTATGTCTTCAGTCTTGTCTTACAAACAGTAAAAACATGACCAGTCTTTAGTTGTTATATAACTGATAGTAAAACATGACTGTCAGCATTATTAGGACTTTAGTGATGTAGATATGAAGCAGAGTAAAGCTTTAAGGATGTTAGCTACAGATACACACAGGATTAAACCTATCATAACCTATCACAGTGCTGCACCGTGGCCAGCAGAGCTCTCCTATTGGGTTACACAGGACTCAGAGAGTGATTGACAGCTAGAGGGGCCAGTCAGAGTGGAGGTTCTCTCTGGGTATCGCTCCTTCAGGGATCATCGCCACGGTTACGCGTCATTGCCGCCACAGAGCAGGAGGAGGGCCTTACGGTAGTCACCAGAGGTATCTCCCTGCAACACACACATACTTACTCAGCTCTAGAGGAGATGTGCATGGAGGGACAAAATACCAGCAACAGTGTGTGAAGACTTACAGTAAACGTTTGACCTCTGTCATTGCCAACAAAAGGTATATAACAAAGTATTGAGATAAACTTTTGTTATTGACCAAATACTTATTTTCCACCATAATTTGCAAATTAATTAATTAAAAATCCTACAATGTGATTTTCTGGATTTTTTTCTTCTCATTTTGTCTGTCATAGTTGAAGTGTACCTATGATGAAAATTACAGGCCTCTCTCATCTTTTTAAGTGGGAGAACTTGCACAATTGGTGGCTGACTAAATACTTTTTTGCCCCATTGTACCTGTATAGCAGAGTACTGAGACAGAGAGAGATATTCAGTATATACCTGTATAGCAGAGTGCAGAGACTTGGCGAAGAGGCGTCTGTAATCAGCTCTGATATCCAACATGTCCACCTCACTACGACTCACCATCACTCTGATTAAGGTCTGGTCATCAGTTCCTGCACCCTACACAAACACACAAACACACACACACACACACACACACACACACACACACACACACACACACACACACACACACACACACACACACACACACACACACACAGTTCTAAAAACACATATCTAGTATTAGAATGATCTTCTTCTTAGTATGGAGAAAATAGATTCTTACCTTCATCGAATAGTAAAGAGTCTCTGCAAAGTAGGCTGGGACGCTCCGAGCACACTTTACTACAGAGAAGAGATAGAGATGGAGGAAGAGAGGACAGAGAGAGAGACAGAGGAGAGAGACAGAGAGTGAGACAGAGAGAGAGAGACAGAGCTGTGAACGATCTGAGAGACAAGGCAAGAAGGGCATTCTATGCCATCAAAAGGAACATAAATTTCAACATACTGGATTTGGCTAAAAATACTTGAATCAGTCATAGAGCCCATTGCCCTTTATGGTTGTGAGGTCTGGGGTCCGCTCACCAACCAAGACTTCACAAAATGGGACAAACACCAAATTGAGACTGCACGCAGAATTCAGCAAAAATATCCTCTGTGTACAACGTAGAACACAAAATAATGCATGCAGAGCAGAATTAGGCCGATACCCACTAATTATCAAAATCCAGAAGAGAGACTTAAAATTCTACAACCACCTAAAAGGAAGCGATTCCCAAACCTTCCATAACAAAGCCATCACCTACAGAGAGATGAACCTGGAGGAGAGTCCCCTAAGCAAGCTGGTCCTGGGGCTCTGTTCACAAACACAAACACACCCCACAGAGCCCCAGGACAGCAGCACAATTAGACCCAACCAAATCATGAGATAACAAACAGATAATTACTTGACACATTGGAAAGAATTAACAAAAAAACAGAGCAAACTAGAATGCTATTTGGCCCTACACAGAGAGTACACAGCGGCAGAATACCTGACCACTGTGACTGACCCAAAATTAAGGAAAGCTTTGACTATGTACAGACTCAGTGAGCATAGCCTTGCTATTGAGAAAGGCCGCCGTAGGCAGACATGGCTCTCAAGAGGAGACAGGCTATGTGCTCACTGCCCACAAAATGAGGTGGAAACTGAGCTGCACTTCCTAACCTCCTGCCAAATGTATGACCATATTAGAGAGACATATTTCCCTCAGATTACACAGATCCACAAAGAATTAGAAAACAAATCCAATTTTGATAAACTCCCATATCTACTGGGTGAAATTCCACAGTGTGCCATCACAGCAGCAAGATTTGCGACCTGTTGCCACGAGAAAAGGGCAACCAGTGAAGAACAAACACCATTGTAAATACAACCCATATTTATGCTTATTTATTTTATCTTGTGTCCTTTAACCATTTGTACATTGTTAAAACACTGCATATATAATATGACATTTGTAATGTCTTTACTGTTTTGAAACTTCTGTATGTGTAATGTTTACTGTTCATTTTTGTTGTTTTTCACTTTATATATTCACTTTGTATGTTGTCTACCTCACTTGCTTTGGCAATGTTAACACATGTTTCCCATGCCAATAAAGCCCTTGAATTGAATTGACAGAGAGGAGAGGTGGGGAAAGGTGGATTTAGAGAGTCATCGTAATAATGAAATTGTAATGAAATTAATTGTCAAAAAAGCTTGAAAATATAAACATATCTATTTTCTCCATACGAGGAAGAAGATCATTCTAATACTAGATATGTGTTTTTAGAACTGTGTGTGTGTGTGTGTGTGTGTGTGTGTGTGTGTGTGTGTGTGTGTGTGTGTGTGTGTGTGTGTGTGTGTGGTGTGGTGTGGTGTGTGTGTATGGTGTGTGGTGTGGTGTGTGTGTATGGTGTGTGGTGTGGTGTGGTGTGTGTGTATGGTGTGTGGTGTGGTGTGTGTGTATGGTGTGTGGTGTGGTGTGTGGTGTGGTGTGTGTGTATGGTGTGTGGTGTGGTGTGGTGTGTGTGTGTCTGTGGTGTGGTGTGTGTGTGGTGTGGTGTGGTGTGTGTGTGGTGTGGTGTGTGTGTGGTGTGGTGTGGTGTGTGTGTATGGTGTGGTGTGGTGTGGTGTGTGTGTGTGTGTCTGTGGTGTGGTGTGTGTGTATGGTGTGTGGTGTGTGTGTGGTGTGGTGTGGTGTGTGTGTGGTGTGTGTGTGGTGTGTGTGTGTGTGTGTGTCTGTGGTGTGGTGTGTGTGTATGGTGTGTGGTGTGTGTGTGGTGTGGTGTGGTGTGTGTGTGGTGTGGTGTGGTGTGTGTGTATGGTGTGTGGTGTGGTGTGGTGTGTGTGTGGTGTGGTGTGGTGTGGTGTGGTGTGTGTGTGTGTGTCTGTGGTGTGGTGTGTGTGTATGGTGTGTGGTGTGTGTGTGGTGTGGTGTGGTGTGGTGTGTGTGTGTGTGTCTGTGGTGTGGTGTGTGTGTATGGTGTGTGGTGTGTGTGTGGTGTGGTGTGGTGTGTGTATGGTGTGTGGTGTGGTGTGTGTGTATGGTGTGTGGTGTGTGTGTGGTGTGGTGTGGTGTGTGTGTGGTGTGGTGTGTGTGTGGTGTGGTGTGGTGTGTGTGTATGGTGTGGTGTGGTGTGGTGTGTGTGTGTGTGTCTGTGGTGTGGTGTGTGTGTATGGTGTGTGGTGTGTGTGTGGTGTGGTGTGGTGTGTGTGTGGTGTGTGTGTGGTGTGTGTGTGTGTGTGTGTCTGTGGTGTGGTGTGTGTGTATGGTGTATGGTGTGTGTGTGGTGTGGTGTGGTGTGTGTGTGGTGTGGTGTGGTGTGTGTGTATGGTGTGTGGTGTGGTGTGGTGTGTGTGTGGTGTGGTGTGGTGTGGTGTGGTGTGTGTGTGGTGTGGTGTGGTGTGGTGTGGTGTGTGTGTGTGTGTCTGTGGTGTGGTGTGTGTGTATGGTGTGTGGTGTGTGTGTGGTGTGGTGTGTGTGTGGTGTGGTGTGGTGTGGTGTGTGTGTGTGTGTCTGTGGTGTGGTGTGTGTGTATGGTGTGTGTGTGGTGTGGTGTGTGTGTGGTGTGGTGTGGTGTGGTGTGTGTGTGGTGTGGTGTGGTGTGGTGTGGTGTGGTGTGTGTGTGTGTGTCTGTGGTGTGGTGTGTGTGTATGGTGTGTGGTGTGTGTGTGGTGTGGTGTGTGTGTGGTGTGGTGTGGTGTGTGTGTGTGTGTCTTACCCACGGCCAGTAGCAGGTCTCTCAGTCCTCCAGAAGTCTCTCTCTGAATACTCTCTTCCATCTCGTACCCTGCCAGCTTCATGTACGCAGCAAACACTGATACACACACACACACACACACACACGTATAGGTCACAGAAAGTGTGCGTTGATACCCTTTATATACACACCTCTCCTCAGGTGTTGACCCCCTCCCCCACACCCACACCTCTCCTCAGGTGTTCACCCCCCCCCCCCCAACTCTCCTCAGGTGTTCACCCCCCCCCCCCCCCACAAACACACCTCTCCTAAGGTGTTCACCCCCCCACACACCTCTCCTAAGGTGTTCACCCCCCCACACACCTCTCCTCAGGTGGTCACCCCCCCCCCCACCTCTCATCAGGTGTTCACCCCCCCCCCCCTCTCCTCAGGTGTCCCCCCCCACCTCTCCTCAGGTGTTCACCCCCCCCACCTCTCCTCAGGTGGTCACCCCCCCACCTCTCATCAGGTGTTCACCCCACCCCACCTCTCCTCAGGTGTTCACCCCCCCACCTCTCCTCAGGTGTTCAGTGCTCCTGTTCCCCAGGATGGTGATGAACTGTTCTTCATCGGTCCCAAACTTCTTCTCTCCTGCAGAGAACAAAGTCTACACACACACACACACACACACACACACACACACACACACACACACACACACACACACACACACACACACACCACACACACACACACCCACACACACCCACACACACACACACACACAGTCAAAGATCTGACATGCTGTATGAAGCTCTACATCTGTTGTTGTCACAAATGTTTGGTCTCTAAATAACCTGTTGGTTTAAAAACCCAGTTCTCAGTTCCACACAAGACTGAAGGGACATTGTGTTGATTATCAAAATAAGTTTAACTTTGTGGACTTCTTTCTCAGGCTGAACTGGTCACATCAAGCCTGGGATCATTTCCCCACTGGATGTTTACTGACTTGGGGATTTTCTTTCTGGATTTTGGAACTGAACTGAACATTGACTTTACATTGGAGGATAAATACATTGACTTTACATTGGAGGTTAAATACATTGACTTTACATTGGAGGTTAAATACATTGACTTTACATTGGAGGTTAAATACATTGACTTTACATTAGAGGTTAAATACATTGACTTTACATTCGCCTGGTTCACCAACTACTTCTAAGACAGAGTTCAGTGTGTCAAATCGGAGGGCCTGTTGTCTGGACCTCTGACAGTCTCTATGGGGGTGCCACCGGGTTCAATTCTCAGGCTGACTCATTTCTCTGTATACATCAACGATGTCACTCTTGCTGCTGGTGATTCCCTGATCCACCTCTGCGCAGACGACATTCTGTATACATCTGGCACTTCTTTGAACTCTGTGTTAACTAACGTCCAAACGAGCTTCAATGCCATACAACACTCCTTCCGTGGCCTCCAACTGCTCTTAAATGCTAGTAAAACTAAATGCATGCTCTTCAACTGATCGCCCGTCTACTCTGGACGGCTCTGACTTAGAATATGTGGACAATTACAAATACCTAGGTGTCTGGTTAGACTGTAATTTTTGTATTTTTTATTTTACCTTTATTTTAAGAACAAATTCTTATTTTCAATGACGGCCTAGGAACAGTGGGTTAACTGCCTGTTCAGGGGCAGAACGACAGATTTGTACCTTGTCAGCTCGGGGATTCGAACTTGCAACCTTTCGGTTACTAGTCCAACGCTCTAACCACTAGGCTACCCTGCCGCCCCAATAAACTCTCCTTCCAGACTCATATTAAACATCTCCTATCCAAAAATGAAATCTAGAATTGGCTTCCTATTTCGCAACAAAGCATCCTTCACTCACGCTGCTAAACATATCCTCGTAAAACTGACTATCCTACCGATCCTCGACTTCTGCGATGTCATTTACAAAATAGCCTCCAACACCCTACTCAACAAACTGGATGCAGTCTATCACAGTGCCATCCGTTTTGTCACCAAAGCCCCATATACTACCCAACACTGCGACCTGTATGCTCTCGTTGGCTGGCCCTCGATTCATATTCGTCTCCAAACACACTGGCTCCAGGTCATCTATAAGTCTTTGCTAGGTAAAGCTCCGCCTTATCTCAGCTCACTGGTCACGATAACAACACCCACCCGTAGCACGCGCTCCAGCAGGTATATCTCACTGGTCATCCCCAAATCCAACACCTCCTTTGGCCGCCTTTCCTTCCAGTTCTCTGCTGCCAATGACTGGAACGAATTGCAAAAAAATCGCTGAAGCTGGAGACATATTTCCCTCACTAACTTTCAGTGTTGCCAACTTAGCGACTTAGCGACTTTTTTTCCTCCCAGCTGCAGTCAGAGCTGGAGATGTTCACCCCTCCAGACCGCAAATGAATCTCTGGCTTACATTTTTCAAAAAAGTGCTACTATGGCCTATTTATTGCCTTACCTCCTCACGACATTTGCACACACTGTATACAGACTTTCTATTGTGTTATTGACTGTATCTTTGTTTCTTCCATGTGTAACTCTGTGTTGTTGTATCTTGGCCAGGTCGCAGTTGTAAATGAGAACTTGTTCTCAACTAGCCTACCTGGTTAAATGAAAGGTGAAATAAAAAAAGTATGCCCACTAGATGGAAGCATTTAACACTTCTGGGTATCACTACCAACACACCCTCTGTCTCTCTCTCACACACCAACACACACACACTTACACAAGGGGTGGCTGTGTGAGGAGTGTTATTCTACACACACATAACCATCACACACAGACACTTTGTCACACACCCCTGAGCAGAACACAAGTCAAAGAAGTCATTGTGACTGAGCAGTAAACCTGATTACTATCACATATTTCAGAGATAGACATGTGATTCTCTCTCACTCACACACACACACTCTCTTACCTGTGCGTCAGCCTCTATGTTCCCCTCCTGTACCCCCTGCTGTCTGCTGGCCTGAGAGGAGAGAGGGCACATCTGTCAGATCTATGTCCCACACATCTATATCTGTCAGATCTATGTCCCACACATCTATATCTGTCAGATCTATGTCCCACACATCTATATCTGTCAGATCTATGTCCCACACATCTATATCTGTCAGATCTATGTCCCACACATCTATATCTGTCAGATCTATGTCCCACTCATCTATATCTGTCAGATCTATGTCCCACACATCTATATCTGTCAGATCTATGTCCCACACATCTATATCTGTCAGATCTATGTCCCACACATCTATATCTGTCAGATATATGTCCCACACATCTATATCTGTCAGATCTATGTCCCACACATCTATATATGTCCGATCTACGTCCCACACATCTATATCTGTCTACAGTACTAGTCAAAAGTTTGGACAAGTTTGGGTTTTTCTTTATTTTTACTATTTTCTACATTGTAGAATAATAGTGAAGACATCACAACTATGAAATAACACATATGGAATCATGTAGTAACCAAAAAAAGTGTTAAACAAATCAAAATATATTTGAGATTCTTCAAAGTAGCCACCCATCACCTTGATGACAGCTTTGCACACTCTTGGTATTCTCTCAACCAGCTTCACCTGGAATGCTTTTCCAACAGTCTTGAAGGAGTTCCCACATATGCTGAGCACTTGTTGGCTTCTTTTCTTTCTGCGGTCCAATTCATCCCAAACCATCTCAATTGGGTTGAGGTCGGGTGATTGTAGAGGCCAGGTTATCTGATGCAGCACTCCATCTCTCTCCTTCTTGGTCACAAAGCCCTTACACAGCCTGGATGTGTGTTGGGTCATTGTCCTGTTGAAAACAAATGATAGTCCCACTAAGTGCAAACCAGATGGGATGGTGTATCGCTGCAGAATGCTGTGGTAGCCATGCTGGTTAAGTGTGACTTGAATTCTAAATAAATCACTGACAGTGTAACCAGCAAAGCACCCCCACACCATCACACCTCCTCCTCCATGCTTCACGGTGGGAACCACACAGGCAGAGATCATCCAATCACCTACTCTGTGTCTCACAAAGACATGGCAGTTTGAACAAAAAATCTCAAATTTGAAAACAAATCTCAGACTAGAAAGAACAGACTTCCACCAGTCTAATTTCCATTGCTCGTGTTTCTTGGCCCAAGCAAGTCTCTTCTTATTATTGGTGTCCTTTAGTAGTGGTTTCTTTGCAACAATTCGACCATGAAAGCCTGATTCACGCAGTCTCCTCTGAACAGTTGATGTTGAGATGTGTCTGTTACTTGAACTCTGTGAAGCATTTATTTGGGCTGCAATCTGAGGCTGGTAACTCTAATGATCTTATCCTCTGCAGCAGAGGTAACTCTGGGTCTTCCTTTCCTGTAGCGGTCCTCATGAGAGCCATTTTCACCATAGCACTTAATGGTTTTTGCAACTGCACTTGAAGAAACTTTCAAAGTTCTTGAAATTTTCCCGATTGACTGACTTCATGTCTTAAAGTAATGATGGACTGTCGTTTCTCTTTGCTTATTTGAGCTGTTCTTGCCATAATATGGACTTGGTCTTTTACCAAATAGAGCTATCTTCTGTATACCACCCCTACCTTGTCACTGAAATGCATTAAGAAGGAAAGAAATACCACAAATGAACTTTTAAGAAGGTACACCTGTTAGGGGAGGCAGGGTAGCCTAGTGGTTAGAGCGTTGGACTAGTAACCGAAATGTTGCAAGTTAAAATCCCCGAGCTGACAAGGTACAAATCTGTCGTTCTGCCCCTGAACAGGCAGTTAACCCACTGTTCCTAGACCGTCATTGAAAATAAGAATTGGTTCTTAACTGACTTAACTGAAGTCAAATAAAGGTTAAAACATTTTTTTACTGCAGGTTACTACCTCATGAAGCTGGTTGAGAGAATGCCAAGAGTGTGCAAAACTGTCATCAAGGCACTTTTTTGGTTACTACATGATTCCATATGATTCCATATGATTCCATATGATTCCATATGTGTTATTTCAGAGTTCTGATTTCTTCACTATTATTCTACAATGTAGAAAATAGTAAAAATAAAGAAAAACCCTTGAATGAGTAGGTGTGTCCAAACTTTTGGCTCGTACAGATCTCTGTCCCACACATCTATATATACCAGATCTATGTTCCCCTGACCTCTGACCCCTCACCTGTAGCAGGATGACCAGCAGTCTCCTGAAGTGACCTGACGTGTCTCCTGTTACATCCTCCTCCAGGTTCTTATTAAACTCTGGAACACACACACAATCAGTGAGTCAGTGTGTGTGTGTGTGTGTGTGTGTGTGTGTGTGTGTGTGTGTGTGTGTGTGTGTGTGTGTGTGTGTGTGTGTGTGTGTGTGTGTGTGTGTATCTGTGTGTTACCCTGGCGATAGGCAGCAGTGATGTCCTTAATCTGCTGGGCCGTTCTAGAAGACAGGATCTCAATCAGCACCTTCTCATCGGTCCCCGCCCCCTACACCGTGACATCAACACACAGTCACTATGACATCACACCGTCACTCACAGGATATGACATCACTAGTCCTGGGTAAAATACCTTGATGGCGTTCCGTAGTGATGTCACATCGTAGAGGATGGGCGGAGTCATTAGAGCCACTACCAGAGTCTCAAACTTTCCCCCCAGTTCACCCTTCAGATCACCTACCAGGTCCTGGAGAGAGGAGAGGAGAGGAGAGGAGAGGAGAGGAGAGGAGAGGAGAGGAGAGGAGAGGAGAGGAGAGGAGAGGAGAGGAGAGGAGAGGAGAGGAGGGAGGGAGGGAGGGAGGGAGGGAGGGAGGGAGGGAGGGAGGGAGGGAGGGAGGGAGGGAGGGAGGGAGGGAGGGAGGGAGGGAGGGAGGGAGGGAGGGAGGGAGGGAGAGAGAGAGAGAGAGAGAGAGGAGAGAGAGATGACAGAGAGATGAGAGAGGAGGAGAGAGAGGGGAGAGAGAGAGAGAGAGAGGGAGGAGGACGAGAGGAGGGAGAGAGAGAGGAGGACGAGAGGAGGGAGAGAGAGAGGGAGAGAGAGAGAGAGAGGAGAGAGAGAGAGAAATATGGAGAAATACCGTGCTTCTACACGTGCATTGCTTGCTGTTTGGGGTTTTAGGCTGGGTTTCTGTACAGCACTTTGAGATATCAGCTGATGAGGGATGTGTTATGGTTGTGTTATGGTTGTGTTATGGTTGTGTTATGGATGTGTTATGGTTGTGTTATGGATGTGTTATGGATGTGTTATGGATGTGTTCCGGTTGTGTTCCGGTTGTATTGTGGTTATATTGTGGTTGTGTTGTGGTTGTGGATGTATTGTGGTTGTGGTTGTATTGTGGTTGTGGTTGTATTGTGGTTGTGGTTGTATTGTGGTTGTGGTTGTATTGTGGTTGTGGTTGTATTGTGGTTGTATTGTGGTTGTATTGTGGTTGTATTGTGGTTGTAGTTGTATTGTGGTTGTGGTTGTATTGTGGTTGTGGTTGTATTGTGGTTGTATTGTGGTTGTGGTTGTATTGTGGTTGTGGTTATATTGTGGTTGTATTGTGGTTGTGGTTGTATTGTGGTTGTGGTTGTATTGTGGTTGTATTGTGGTTGTGGTTGTATTGTGGTTGCGGTTGTGGTTATATTGTGGTTGTATTGTGGTTGTGGTTGTATTGTGGTTGTATTGTGGTTGTGGTTGTATTGTGGTTGTGTTGAGGTTGTGGTTGTATTGTGGTTGTGGTTGTATTGTGGTTGTGGTTGTATTGTGGTTGAATTGTGGTTGTATTGTGGTTGTGGTTGCATTGTGGCTGTGGTTGTATTGTGGCTGTGGTTGTATTGTGGCTGTAGTTGTATTGTGGTTGTGGTTGTATTGTGGTTGCATTGTGGTTGCATTGTGGTTGTGGTTGTATTGTGGTTGTGGTTGTATTGTGGTTGTATGATGGTTGTAGTTGTATTATGGTTGTGGTTGTATTGTGGTTGTATTGTGGCTGTGGTTGTAGTTGTATTGTGGTTGTATTGTGGTTGTGTTGTGGTTGTATTGTGGTTGTGTTGTATTGTGGTTGTATTGTGGTTGTGGTTGTATTGTGGTTGTATTGTGGTTGTGGTTGTATTGTGGTTGTGGTTGTATTGTGGTTGTATGATGGTTGTGGTTGTATTGTGGTTGTATTGTGGTTGTATTGTGGTTGTATTGTGGTTGTGGTTGTATTGTGGTTGTATTTTGGTTGTAGTTGTATTGTGGTTGTTTTGTGGTTGTGCCGTGGTTGAATTGTGGTTGTGTTGTATTGTGGTTGTATTGTGGTTGCATTGTGGTTGTGGTTGCATTGTGGTTGTGGTTGTATTGTGGTTATATTGTGGTTGTGGTTGTATTGTGGTTATATTGTGGTTGTGTTCTGACCTTGCCATGAAGGGTCTTGTATGCAGCTTTGATCTGCTGTCTCTGGCTGTTGCTACGAGACGTCAACAACTTCATGATGGAATCCTCATCGGTTCCTATGGTAACAACAAACACCATAGTCAAATCTTTGGTGCCATGGTTACTCCCTCACTTTGCATCACATTCAGACCACACACACCACTGACCCAGTCCCTTCATGGCCTTGTAGAGTATCTCTGCATCTTGGTTGGCGTTGAAGTTTCCACTGGCTCTCACACTGCCTCGACCAGCCTATCAGAGACCAGACACATAGGAGGACTGTGGGTAATGTAGTTCAGGGTAGAACAGATAGGACTGTGGGTAAAGTAGTTCAGGGTAGACCAGAGAGGACTGTGGGTAAAGTATTTCAGGGTAGACCAGAGAGGACTGTGGGTAATGTAGTTCAGGGTAGACCAGAGAGGACTGTGGGTAAAGTAGTTCAGGGTAGACCAGAGAGGACTGTGGGTAATGTAGTCCAGGGTAGACCAGAGAGGACTGTGGGTACAGTTGTCTACTAATGTAATGAACCTGTTGACAGTATAAAGTGGTGTAGTCCCAGTCTACTAATGTAATGAACCTGTTGACAAAGTGGTGTAGTCCCAGTCTACTAATGTAATGAACCTGTTGACAAAGTGGTGTAGTCCCAGTCTACTAATGTAATGAACCTGTTGACAAAGTGGTGTAGTCCCAGTCTACTAATGTAATGAACCTGTTGACAGTATAAAGTGGTGTAGTCCCAGTCTACTAATGTAATGAACCTGTTGATAAAGTGGTGTAGTCCCAGTCTACTAATGTAATGAACCTGTTGACAAAGTGGTGTAGTCCCAGTCTACTAATGTAATGAACCTGTTGACAGTATAAAGTGGTGGAGTCCCAGTCTACTAATGTAATGAACCTGTTGACAGTATAAAGTGGTGTAGTCCCAGTCTACTAATGTAATGAACCTGTTGACAGTATAAAGTGGTGTAGTCCCAGTCTACTAATGTAATGAACCTGTTGATAAAGTGGTGTAGTCCCAGTCTACTAATGTTATGAACCTGTTGACAGTATAAAGTGGTGTAGTCCCAGTCTACTAATGTAATGAACCTGTTGACAAAGTGGTGTAGTCCCAGTCTACTAATGTTATGAACCTGTTGACAGTATAAAGTGGTGTAGTCCCAGTCTACTAATGTAATGAACCTGTTGACAGTATAAAGTTGTGGAGTCCCAGTCTACTAATGTTATGAACCTGTTGACAAAGTGGTGTAGTCCCAGTCTACTAATGTAATGAACCTGTTGATAAAGTGGTGTAGTCCCAGTCTACTAATGTAATGAACCTGTTGACAGTATAAAGTTGTGGAGTCCCAGTCTACTAATGTTATGAACCTGTTGACAGTATAAAGTGGTGGAATCCCAGTCTACACTACGTATCGATGTGGCAGGAAGCATCTGTCATAGATCATCTGATTAATGACATCAGTAAACACACTATCTACTGTTTACTCAAACTATCAGTGTCCGGTTTACAACTTCTCCCTCCCCCGCTCTTTGTGTGTGAGTGTGTGTGTGTGTGTGTGTGTGTGTGTGTGTGTGTGTGTGTGTGTGTGTGTGTGTGTGTGTGTGTGTGTGTGTGTGTGAGAGAGTGAGAGAGTGAGTGAGTGAGTGAGTGAGTGAGTGAGTGAGTGAGTGAGTGAGTGAGTGAGTGAGTGAGAGAGAGAGAGAGAGGAGGAAGAGAGAGAGAGAGAGAGGAGGCAGAGCCCCACCCTGTCTGAAGAAAGGCCCACACACATGACTCATACTGACTTCCCCAAATACAGCCCCTCTGCTCCACACACACAGAGACACACACTGTGGTTTTCTAGAAATAAAGAGGGCTGGTTTTCATTAGAAGGCCTCCAACTGTCTATAGCAGTGTGGTTTTCTAGAAACTAGAATTGTCTTTCATCAGAAGCATTACAAAATATTTGTGAGAAAATCATCAGAAGAGTTGAAAATGCACTGGGAACCCACATTGACTTGGACTTAACTGGGATGGGAACCCATTTAACTTGGATTTAAACGGGATGGGAACCCATTTAACTGGGATGGGAACCCATTTCACTTGAATTTAACCAGGATGGGAACCCATTTAACTTGGATTTAACCGGGATGGGAACGCATTTAAGTGGGATAGGAACCCATTTAACTGGTAAGGGAACAAATTTAACTGGGATGGGAACCAATTTCACTGGGATGGAAACCCTACTGGTCTAGTGTAATAACCTACTGGTCTAGTGTAATAACCTACTGGTCTAGTGTAATAACCTATTCTATAATGAACTCCCTCCATTCTACTGGTCTAGTGTACTAACCTACTGGTCTAGTGTACTAACCTACTGGTCTAGTGTAATAACCTATTCTATAATGATCTCCCTCCATTCTACTGGTCTAGTGTACTAACCTACTGGTCTAGTGTACTAGCCTACTGGTCTAGTGTAATAACCTATTGGTCTAGTGTAATAACCTACTGGTCTAGTGTAATAACCTATTGGTCTAGTGTAATAACCTACTGGTCTAGTGTAATAACCTATTGGTCTAGTGTAATAACCTATTCTATAATGATCTCCCTGCCATTCTACTGGTCTAGTGTAATAACCTACTGGTCTAGTGTAATAACCTATTGGTCTAGTGTAACAACCTACTGGTCTAGTGTAACAACCTACTGGTCTAGTGTAATAACCTATTCTATAATGAACTCCCTCCATTCTACTGGTCTAGTGTAATAACCTACTGGTCTAGTGTAATAATCTACTGGTCTAGTGTAATAACCTACTGGTCTAGTGTAATAACCTATTCCATAATGATCTCCCTCCATTCTACTGGTCTAGTGTAATAACCTACTGGTCTAGTGTAATAACCTATTGGTCTAGTGTAACAACCTACTGGTCTAGTGTAACAACCTACTGGTCTAGTGTAATAACCTATTCTATAATGAACTCCCTCCATTCTACTGGTCTAGTGTAATAACCTCCTGATCTAGTGTAATAACCTACTGGTCTAGTGTAATAACCTACTGGTCTAGTGTAATAACCTACTGGTCTAGTGTAATAACCTACTGGTCTAGTGTAATAACCTATTGGTCTAGTGTAATAACCTACTGGTCTAGTGTAATAACCTACTGGTCTAGTGTAACAACCTACTGGTCTAGTGTAATAACCTACTGGTATAGTGTAACAACCTACTGGTCTAGTGTAATAACCTACTGGTCTAGTGTAACAACCTACTGGTCTAGTGTAACAACCTACTGGTCTAGTGTAATAACCTACTGGTCTAATGTAATAGCCTACTGGTCTAGTGTAATAACCTACTGGTCTAGTGTAATAACCTATTCTATAATGAACTCCCTCCATTCTACTGGTCTAGTGTAATAACCTACTGGTCTAGTGTAATAACCTATTCTATAATGACCTCCCTCCATTCTACTGGTCTAGTGTAATAACCTACTGGTCTAGTGTAATAACCTACTGGTCTAGTGTAATAACCTATTCTATAATGACCTCCCTCCATTCTACCGGTCTATTGTTCTGTGTTGATATTGTCTATTGTTCTGTGTTGATATTGTCTATTGTTCTGTGTTGATATTGTCTATTGTTCTGTGTTCATGTTGTTTAGCTAATGATTATTTAATGACAGTCTCATGGGCTGTGCTGCTGATAGCGTGTCACATTACAGGGAGAAATGGAAAGTTGAACATCAGAATCCTCCAGGTGGGGCAGTGAAACGTTCCACTGTAGAGGGGTCTTCAGGGAAGTCAACTTACCATTGTGGTAGATTGGTGACCGTTGGTTTGATTAGGAGGAGGAGGTGTCTGAAAAGAGAAACGTTGGTTTGATTAGGAGGAGGAGGTGTCTGAAAAGAGAAACACACTTAGAATCACATCCAGACCAGCCAAACGCTTCAAAACGTGTTCCACTTTTAAAGTCATGAAGAAAACACTGCATGTTTCCATTCATACAACAGTTATAGAATATGTTCTTCAACAACCACAGCTCACTCACAGCTCACCCACAGCTCACCCACAGCTCACCCACAGCTCACTCACAGCTCACTCACAGCTCACCCACAGCTCACCCACAGCTCACCCACAGCTCACTCACAGCTCAATCACAGCTCACCCACAGCTCACCCACAGCTCACTCACAGCTCACCCATAACTAGCTTCTTATCCACAGCTCACTCACAGCTCACTCACAGCTCACTCACAGCTCAATCACAGCTCACCCACAGCTCACTCACAGCTCACTCATAACTAGCTTCTTATCCACAGCTCACTCACAGCTCACCCACAGCTCACCCACAGCTCACCCACAGCTCACTCATAACTAGCTTCTTATCCACAGCTCACCCACAGCTCACCCACAGCTCACTCATAACTAGCTTCTTATCCACAGCTCACCCACAGCTCACTCACAGCTCACCCACAGCTCACTCACAGCTCACCCACAGCTCACTCACAGCTCACCCACAGCTCACCCACAGCTCACTCACAGCTCACCCACAGCTCACTCATAACTAGCTTCTTATCCACAGCTCACCCACAGCTCACCCACAGCTCACCCATAACTAGCTTCTTATCCACAGCTTGATTAACTGTCCTCTAAACATTTTATCTGGGAAGCGTTTAGTGTCCCTATTGGTTTATACCACCTGTATTCTACTACAGACACCTTCATGCAGCCGCTACATTATGTCAGCTAAACATACTGATAAACAACAAACAAATATATTTTAAACATTTTCCTTTTTAGAGTATAATTTTTTGAGCTTTGCTAAATGTTTGTATTTTTAATCAAAAATACTTTATTTAAATGTAATTCAAATAAAATAAAATTGTATTTGTCACATTCACATATTTAGCAGATGTTATTTTGGGTGTAGTGAAATCGCTGTTGCGCCTTCGTCACCACGCTGTCTGTGTGGGTGGACCATTTCAGTTTGTCAGTGATGTGTACGCCAAGGAACTTAAAGCTTTCCACCCTCTCCACTGCTGTTCCATCGATGTGGATAGGGGGGTTGCTCCCTCTGCTGTTTCCTTATAAGTCCACGATCATCTCCTTTGTTTTGTTGATGTTGAGTGAGAGATTATTTTCCTGACACCACACTCCGAGGGCCCTCACCTCCTCCCTGTAGGCCGTCTCGTCGTTGTTGGTAATCAAGCCTACTACCGTTGTGTCGTCTGCAAACTTGATGATTGAGTTGTAGGCGTGCATGGCGACGCAGTCATGGGTGAACAGGGAGTACAGGAGAGGGCTGAGAACGCACCCTTGTGGGGCCCCTTTGTTGAAGATCAGCGAAGTGGAGATGTTGTTTCCTACCTTCTCCACCTGGGAGGCGGCCCGTCAGGAAGTCCAGGACCCAGTTGCACAGGGAGGGGTTGAGACCCAGGGCCCCGAGCGTAATGATGAGCTTGGAGGGTACTATGGTGTTGAATGCTGAGCTGTAGTCAATGAACAGCATTCTTACATAGGTATTCCTCTAGTCCAAATGGGATAGGGCAGTGTGCAGGCGATTGCATCGTCTGTGGATCTATTGGGGCGGTAAGCAAATTGAAGTGGGTCTAAGGTTTCAGGTAAGGTAGAGGACATATGATCTTTGACTAGCCTCTCTAAGCACTTCATGATGACAGAAGTGAGTACTACAGGACGATAGTCAATTATTTCAGTTAGCTTTGCTTTCTTAGGTACAGGAACAATACAGGACATCTTGAAACAAGTGGGGACAGCAGACTGGGACAGGGAGAGATTGAATATGTCCATAAACACAATCCAGCCAGCTGGTCTGCTCATGCTCTGAGGACACAGCTAGGGATGCCGTCCTTGCGAGAGTTAACACGCTTAAATGTCTTACCCACGTCGGCCACGGAGAAGGAGAGCCCACAGTCCTTGGTAATTGTGTCCTTGAACCTGTAGAATTCCATTCATTCTTATGGAGACCTGTCATTGGCCAATACTTAGAATCTGTAGACCTCTCAATGGCCAATACTTAGAATCTGTAGACCTCTCAATGACCAATACTTAGAATCTGTAGACCTCTCAATGGCCAATACTTAGAATCTGCAGACCTCTCAATGGCCAATACTTAGAATCTGTAGACCTCTCAATGGCCAATACTTAGAATCTGTAGACCTCTCAATGGCCAATATTTAGAATCTGTAGACCTCTCATTGGCCAATACTTAGAATCTGTAGACCTCTCAATGGCCAATATTTAGAATCTGTAGACCTCTCAATGGCCAATACTTAGAATCTGTAGACCTCTCAATGGCTAATACTTAGAATCTGTAGACCTCTCAATGGCCAATACTTAGAATCTGCAGACCTCTCAATGGCCAATACTTAGAATCTGTAGACCTCTCAATGGCCAATACTTAGAATCTGCAGACCTCTCAATGGCCAATACTTAGAATCTGCAGACCTCTCAATGGCCAATACTTAGAATCTGTAGACCTCTCAATGGCCAATACTTAGAATCTGTAGACCTCTCAATGACCAATACTTAGAATCTGTAGACCTCTCAATGGCCAATACTTTGATCATATGATGTGTAAAGTTCATGGAGTCGACATCTAGGTGCAAGTCGGACAGTTTTTAGCCCTATAATGCAACACACTTTGAAAGACTGACCAATGACAGTCACGACTTGATAAAAGTGATGCGTTCGAACGCGCCCACTGGCTTACACACAGGTGTTCAGAGCTGGCTAGATGACAATGACAGTCCCCGACTTGATAAAAGTGATCCGTTCGAACGCGCCCACTGGCTTACACACAGGTGTTCAGAGCTGGCTAGATACGGTACATTGTGAAAGTATTCAGACACCCTTCTCTTTTTACACATTCTGTTGCGTTACAGCCTTATTCTAAAATGGATTAAATCATTTTTCGCCCCTCATCAATCTACACACGATACTGCATAATGACAAAGCAAAAGCAGGTTTTTATAATTTTTTGGCAAATGTATTAAAAATAAAATACGGAAATATGACATTTACATCAGTATTCAGACCCATCGATTACAGACTTGAGTCTTCTTGGGTACGACGCTACAAGCTTGGCACACCTGTATTTGGGGAGTTTCTCCCATTCTTCTCTGCAGATCCTCTCAAGCTCTGTCAGGTTGGATGGGGAGCGTCGCTGCACAGCTATTTTCAGGTCTCTCCAGAGATATTCGATCGGGTTCAAGTCCAGAATCTGGCTGGGCCACTCAAGGACATTCAGAGACTTTTCCCGAAGCCACTCCCGCCTTGTTTTTGCTGTGTGCTTAGGGTCGTTGTCCTGTAGGAAGGTGAACCTTCACCCCAGTCTGAGGTCCTGAGTGCTCTGGAGCAGGTTTTCATCAAGGAGCTCTCTGTACTTTGCTCCGTTCATCTTTGCCTCAATCCTGACTAGTCTCCCAGTCCCTGCCACTGAAAAACATCACCACAGCATGATGCTGCTACCACCATGCTTCACCGTAGGGATGGCGCCGGGTTTCCTCCAGACGTGACACTTGGCATTCAGGCCAAAGAGTTCAATCTTGGTTTCATCAGACCAGAGAATCTTGTTTCTCATGGTCTGAGAGTCCTTTAGGAGCCTTTTAGCAAACTCCAAGCGGGCTGTCATGCCTTTTACTGAGGAATGGCTTCCGTCTGGCCACTCTACCACGAAGACCTGTAGAGATGGTTGTCCTTCTGAAAGGTTCGTCACCTCACTGACCGAGGCCCTTCTCCCCCTACTGCCTCTGGTCTGGAGGACTCACTAAACAGAGAACATCCCTGGTCATCCCTACTGCCTCTGGTCTGGAGGACTCACTAAACAGAGAACATCCCTGGTCATCCCTACTGCCTCTGATCTGGAGGACTCACTAAACAGAGAACATCCCTGGTCATCCCTACTGCCTCTGATCTGGAGGACTCACTAAACAGAGAACATCCCTGGTCATCCCTACTTCCTCTGATCTGGAGGACTCACTAAACAGAGAACATCCCTGGTCATCCCTACTGCCTCTGATCTGGAGGACTCACTAAACACAAATGCGTTGTTTGTAAATTATGTCTGAGTGTTGAACTGTGCCCCTGGCTATCCGTAAATAATAAAAATAATACCGTCTGTGCCGTCTGGTTCGCTTAATAAGGAATTTTTAAATATTCATACTTTTACATTTACTTTTGATGCTTAAATATGTTAAAAACCAATTACTTTTACTCAAGTAGTGTTTTACTGGGTGACTTTCACTTGAGTCATTTTCTGTTAATTTATCTGTACTTTTAGTCAACTATGAGAATTCAGTAGTTTTTCCACCGCTGGGAGACAATATAGTCAATAGGGCTAAAGGTAGTTAGCGTCTCTGTATGTTTTAGCCCAGGGGTTACCAAGGTAATGTAATCAGCGGTCAATGTTTACTCTCTTAAAATGGGGTTATGACAGTCTATTACAAATCAGTCTGACAGTACTTCTAACAGTATTTTCAATCCTAAAGAAGTCTGGTTTGAAGTGACTGAAACGCATCCGAAATGTATTGGGAAGTTCAGAAGATTATCAGGAAATACGTTTGTCTGAACTTCTATGTTGAAAAGATTCACAACGTCATTATCGACAATGTTATTTTCCCTCTAGTCTGATTGAGTGTCTGGTCTAGTCCACTCTGTTGTAGAAGACACATACTGTATGTGTTCCTGACAGTCTTGTCTTTCAGTGATGGGGACATGGGGTCAAAATATGTTTGTCGTTTAAACTGTTCCGAAGATAGAGTCACATTCGTAGGAAGAAAACGGGAAACCGCTTTGGTTATTAAAACCCGAATTTTGCCTACCGGAGGTTATTGAAATAACTCCGGTTACAATGAACCAAGTTGAATTGTATTTATTTATCCCCTAATCTGATAGTATTCTGGTGTATCTCACCGCTCACAGAATAAACATCAACTGTCTGATTCAGAAGACTAACCACTTTAACAACTCATAAACCCACTATCTGATGTCGGTTAATAAGAGCGGTATAAACTTACCGGAGATCGAGTCTGCAACAGAGCTCAGTGAATGGAAGCGGAGAAAGAGAAAGAGAGAAGGGAGGCTGAGAAAGAGTGGAAAAACGAGTTCCCTGAGCGAGATTCGGGACTCCACCCTTTATGACTAAACAACTCACCGCACAGCGACTCGTCAGACTGGCTGAAGCAAACGGTTAGTAAATGTGTTGTCTGACTGTAGTGCGCTTTAGGGACTGGCCGAGGAGTAGGGTTGATCCGAAACGGTTGTGATATGTTGTCTGACTGTAGTGCGCTTTGCTTTAGGGACTGGCCGATGAGTAGGGTTGATCTTAACGGCTTTAGGGACTGGCCGAGGAGTAGGGTTGATCCGAAACGGCTGTGATATGTTGTTTGACCGTAGTGCGCTTTAGGGACTGGCCGAGGAGTAGGGTTGATCCGAAATGGCTTTAGGGACTGGCCGTGGAGTAGGGTTGATCTTAACGGCTTTAGGGACTGGCCGAGGAGTAGGGTTGATCCGAAACGGCTGTGATATGTTGTTTGACCGTAGTGCGCTTTAGGGACTGGCCGAGGAGTAGGGTTGATCCGAAATGGCTTTAGGGACTGGCTGAGGAGTAGGGTTGATCCGAAACGGCTGTGATATGTTGTCTGACTGTAGTGCGCTTTAGGGACTGGCCGAGGAGTAGGGTTGATCCGAAACGGCTGTGATATGTTGTTTGACCGTAGTGCGCTTTAGGGACTGGCCGAGGAGTAGGGTTGATCCGAAACGGCTGTGATATGTTGTTTGACCGTAGTGCGCTTTAGGGACTGGCCGAGGAGTAGGGTTGATCCGAAACGGCTGTCAAGCACCTGAGCTAACAGAGGCTCGCTTGTTAGCTACTTCCAGACACATAATGAGAGAACACCATTTTACTCACCCTAGCAAATCAAATCACATCACATTTTATTGGTCACATACAGTGGGGAGAACAAGTATTTGAGACACTACCGATTTTGCAGGTTTTCCTACTTACAAAGCATGTAGAGGTCTGTAATTTGTATCATAGGTACACTTCAACTGTGAGAGACGGAATCTAAAACAAAAATCCAGAAAATCACATTGTATGATTTTTAAGTAATTAATTTGCATTTTATTGCATGACATTAGTATTTGATACATCAGAAAAGCAGAACTTACTATTTGGTACAGAAACCTTTGTTTGCAATTACAGAGATCATACGTTTCCTGTCGTTCTTGACCAGGTTTGCACACACTGCAGCAGGGATTTTGGCCCACTCCTCCATACAGACTTTCTCCAGATCCTTCAGGTTTCGGGGCTGTCGCTGGGCAATACAGACTTTCAGCTCCCTCCAAAGATTTTCTATTGGGTTCAGGTCTGGAGACTGGCTAGGCCACTCCAGGACCTTGAGATGCTTCTTACGGAGCCACTCCTTAGTTGCCCTAGCTGTGTGTTTCGGGTCGTTGTCATGCTGGAAGACCCAGCCACGACCCATCTTCAATGCTCTTACTGAGGGAAGGAGGTTGTTGGCCAAGATCTCCCGATACATGGTCCCATCCATCCTCCCCTCAATACAAATCAAATCAAATCAAATTTATTTGTCACATACACATGGTTAGCAGATGTTAATGCGAGTGTAGCGAAATGCTTGTGCTTCTAGTTCCGACAATGCAGTAATAACGAACAAGTAATCTAACTAACAATTCCCCAAAAAAACTACTGTCTTATACACAGTGTAAGGGGATAAAGAATATGTACATAAGGATATATGAATGAGTGATGGTACAGAGCAGCATAGGCAAGATACAGTAGATGATATCGAGTACAGTATATACATATGAGATGAGTATGTAAACCAAGTGGCATAGTTAAAGTGGCTAGTGATACATGTATTACATAAGGATGCAGTCGATGATATAGAGTACAGTATCTACGTATGCATATGAGATGAATAATGTAGGGTAAGTAACATTATATAAGGTAGCATTGTTTAAAGTGGCTAGTGATATATTTACATCATTTCCCATCAATTCCCATGATTAAAGTGGCTGGAGTAGAGTCAGTGGCATTGACAGTGTGTTGGCAGTAGCCACTCAATGTTAGTGGTGGCTGTTTAACAGTCTGATGGCCTTGAGATAGAAGCTGTTTTTCAGTCTCTCGGTCCCAGCTTTGATGCACCTGTACTGACCTCGCCTTCTGGATGACAGCGGGGTGAACAGGCAGTGGCTCGGGTGGTTGATGTCCTTGATGATCTTTATGGCCTTCCTGTAGCATCGGGTGGTGTAGGTTTCCTGGAGGGCAGGTAGTTTGCCCCCGGTGATGCGTTGTGCAGACCTCACTACCCTCTGGAGAGCCTTACGGTTGAGGGCGGTGCAGTTGCCATACCAGGCGGTGATACAGCCCGCCAGGATGCTCTCGATTGTGCATCTGTAGAAGTTTGTGAGTGCTTTTGGTGACAAGCCGAATTTCTTCAGCCTCCTGAGGTTGAAGAGGCGCTGCTGCGCCTTCTTCACGATGCTGTCTGTGTGAGTGGACCAATTCAGTTTGTCTGTGATGTGTATGCCGAGGAACTTAAAACTTGCTACCCTCTCCACTACTGTTCCATCGATGTGGATGGGGGGGTGTTCCCTCTGCTGTTTCCTGAAGTCCACAATCATCTCCTTAGTTTTGTTGACGTTGAGTGTGAGGTTATTTTCCTGACACCACACTCCGAGGGCCCTCACCTCCTCCCTGTAGGCCGTCTCGTCGTTGTTGGTAATCAAATCAATACGGTGCAGTCATCCTGTCCCCTTTGCAGAAAAGCATCCCCAAAGAATGATGTTTCCACCTCCATGCTTCACGGTTGGGATGGTGTTCGTGGGGTTGTACTCAACCTTCTTCTTCCTCCAAACACGGCGAGTGGAGTTTAAACCAAAAAGCTCTATTTTTGTCTCATCAGACCACATGACCTTCTACCATTCCTCCTCTGGATCATCCAGATAGTCATTGGCAAACTTCAGACGGGCCTGGACATGCGCTGGCTTGAGCAGGGGGACCTTGCGTGCTCTGCAGAATTTTAATCCATGACGGCGTAGTGTGTTACTAATCGTTTTCTTTGAGACTGTGGTCCCAGCTCTCTTCAGGTCACTGACTAGGTCCTGCCGTGTAGTTCTGGGCTGATCCCTCACCTTCCTCATGATCATTGATGCCCCACGAGGTGAGATATTGCATGGAGCCCCAGACCAAGGGTGATTGACCGTCATCTTGAACTTCCATTTTCTAATAATTGCACCAACAGTTGTTGCCTTCTCACCAAGCTGCTTGCCTATTGTCCTGTAGCCCATCCCAGCCTTGTGCAGGTCTACAATTTTATCCCTGATGTCCTTACACAGCTCTCTGGTCTTGGCCATTACGGAGAGGTTGGAGTCTGTTTGATTGAGTGTGTGGACAGGTGTATTTTATACAGGTAACGAGTTCAAACAGGTGCAGTTAATACAGGTAATGAGTGGAGAACAGGAGGGATTCTTAAAGAAAAACTAACAGGTCTGTGAGAGCCAGAATTCTTACTGGATGGTAGGTGATCATATACTTATGTCATGCAATAAAATGCAAATTAATTACTTAAAAATCGTAAAATGTGATTTTCTGGATTTTTGTTTTAGATTCCGTCTCTCACAGTTGAAGTGTACCTATGATAAAAAAAATTACAGACCTCTACATGCTTTGTAAGTAGGAAAACCTGCGAAATCGGCAGTGAATCAAATACTTGTTCTCCCCACTGTACACATGGTTAGCAGATGTTATTGCGAGTGTAGTGAAATGCTTGTGTTTCTAGATCTGACAGTGCAGTAATATCTAACAAGTAATCTAACTAATTCCACAACAACTACCTAATACACACAAATCTAAAGGGGTGAATGAGAATATGTACATATAAATATATGGATGAGCGATGGCCGAGCGGCATAGGCAAGATGCACTAGATGGTATAAAATACAGTATATACACATGATGAGTAATGTAGGATATGCCTTTCCCTTATTATTAAAGGGCCATTGTTTAAAGTGACAAGTGATCCATTTATTGAAGTGTCCAGGGTCTCAATGTAGGCAGCAGCCTTTCTGAGTTAGTGATGGCTGTTTAGCAGTCTGATGGCCTTGAGATAGAAGCTGTTTTTCAGTCCCTCAGTCCCAGCTTTGCTAACCTTGACCGTGTGGAATTAAGCCTTAAAGTGGCCAGTGATTGGGTCTCAATGTAGGCAGCAGCCTTTCTGAGTTAGTGATGGCTGTTTAGCAGTCTGATGGCCTTGAGATAGAAGCTGTTTTTCAGTCCCTCAGTCCCAGCTTTGCTAACCTTGACCGTGTGGAATTAACCCTTAAAGTGGCCAGTGATTGGGTCTCAATGTAGGCAGCAGCCTTTCTGAGTTAGTGATGGCTGTTTAGCAGTCTGATGGCCTTGAGATAGAAGCTGTTTTTCAGTCCCTCAGTCCCAGCTTTGCTAACCTTGACCGTGTGGAATTAAGCCTTAAAGTGGCCAGTGATTGGGTCTCAATGTAGGCAGCAGCCTTTCTGAGTTAGTGATGGCTGTTTAGCAGTCTGATGGCCTTGAGATAGAAGCTGTTTTTCAGTCCCTCAGTCCCAGCTTTGCTAACCTTGACCGTGTGGAATTAACCCTTAAAGTGGCCAGTGATTGGGTCTCAATGTAGGCAGCAGCCTTTCTGAGTTAGTGATGGCTGTTTAGCAGTCTGATGGCCTTGAGATAGAAGCTGTTTTTCAGTCCCTCAGTCCCAGCTTTGCTAACCTTGACCGTGTGGAATTAACCCTTAAAGTGGCCAGTGATTGGGTCTCAATGTAGGCAGCAGCCTTTCTGAGTTAGTGATGGCTGTTTAGCAGTCTGATGGCCTTGAGATAGAAGCTGTTTTTCAGTCTCTCAGTCAGTGTGCAGTGTGATGGCAATTGCATCGTCTGTGGACCTATTGGGGCGGTAAGCAAATTGGAGTGGGTCTAGGGTGTCAGGAAGGGTGGAGGTGATATGATGCTTGACTAGTCTCTCAAAGCACTTCATGATGACAGATGTGAGTGCTACGGGGCAGTAGTCATTTAGCTCAGTTACCTTAGCTTTCTTGGGTACAGGAACAATGGTGGCCCTCTTGAAGCATGTCTGTCCCCACATGGTCTGCCAGCTGGTCTGCGCATGTGTAACAGTCAAACTTTACATCCGGGCACGAACCAGGGATGCTCTGCACACATCCACAGTCACCCTCTAAGCATCATTACCCATCGCTCCACAAAAGCCGCAGCCCTTGCGGAGCAAGGGGAACCACTACTTCAAGGTCTTAGAACAAGTGACGGCACCGATTGAAATGCTAATTAGCGCTCACCACTGCTAACTAGCTAGCCATTTCGCATCGGCTGCACATGCTCTGAGGACTCGGCTAGGGATGCCAAGACTGTGCAAAGCTGTCATCAAGGCAAAGGGTGACTATTTGAAGAATCTCAAATATAAAATATATTTTGATTTGTTTAACACTTTTTTGGTTACTACATGATTCCATACGTATCCTTTATCTAGGCCAGGCTAATTGATTACCGGTATTTATCCTTTATCTAGGCCAGGCTAATTGATTAGTGTTATTTATCCTTTATCTAGGCCAGGCTAATTGAGTAGTGTTATTTATCCTTTATCTAGGCCAGGCTAATTGATTAGTGTTATTTATCTTTTATCTAGGCCAGGTTAATTGATTACTGGTATTTATCCTTTGTCAGATGAATCGAAGGTGTGAAAACCGATAATACTGTTTGTGTTTTGCCTTGCTAAGTGGATGAGCTAATTTCTCACAACTCACCTCCATTAGGCTACTAATTCACGCCAATCCTTTCATCATGCGACTGTGATGGAGACACAGGGAACACTCAGGAGCTTCAAGACTGTCAGGGATAAAGTGAACGAACTCTTCAAACGCTAACAGCAAAATTAGCTTTATGCTGCAAAATAGCCTACTTAGAATTGGCTAAGCCTAAACAAATAAACTATTCTTGTGGAATTTGTTAGATATTAGGTTTTGTTGTGGAATTGTTTCGATATTACCTGTTAGATACTGCTGCACTGTTTATGATTTTTAATAGGCCTAAAAAAGTTGGTTGAAAACACACTTGCACTTACGAGCTTCGATGGCTCTCGAATGAATCAGGTCTCTGTATACTTAGGGATATTTTAAAATGCATATTGACGAACTTTGAAAACGGCAACAACAAAATCAAGCTAGGCTTCCTCTATAGAAACAGGACATGCTTGTCCTCTACAAATACAAGACAACGTGTGCAAAGCTACTGTTATGTCTGTTATAGATTATGGGGATATTATTTACATGTTACAGCATCATGTCTCACTACACAGACAGACAGACAGACAGGTCTCACTACACAGACAGACAGACAGACAGGTCTCACTACACAGACAGACAGGTCTCACTACACAGACAGACAGACAGGTCTCACTACACAGACAGACAGACAGACAGACAGGTCTCACTACACAGACAGACAGACAGGTCTCACTACACAGACAGACAGACAGACAGACAGGTCTCACTACACAGACAGACAGACAGACAGGTCTCACTACACAGACAGACAGACAGACAGACAGGTCTCACTACACAGACAGACAGGTCTCACTACACAGACAGACAGATCTCACTACACAGACAGACAGATCTCACTACACAGACAGACAGATCTCACTACACAGACAGACAGGTCTCACTACACAGACAGGTCCCACTACACAGACAGACAGATTTCACTACACAGACAGACAGATCTCACTACACAGACAGACAGACAGACAGACAGGTCCCACTACACAGACAGACAGACAGGTCCCACTACACAGACAGGTCCCACTACACAGACAGACAGGTCTCACTACACAGACAGACAGGTCTCACTACACAGACAGACAGACAGACAGGTCTCACTACAGACAGACAGACAGGTCTCACTACACAGACAGACAGGTCTCACTACACAGACAGACAGGTCTCACTACACAGACAGACAGACAGGTCTCACTACACAGACAGACAGGTCTCACTACAGACAGACACGTCTCACTACACAGACAGACAGGTCTCACTACAGACAGACAGACAGGTCTCACTACACAGACAGACAGACAGGTCTCACTACAGACAGACAGACAGGTCTCACTACACCGACAGACAGACAGGTCTCACTACACAGACAGACAGGTCTCACTACACAGACAGACAGACAGGTCTCACTACACAGACAGACAGACAGGTCTCACTACACAGACAGACAGACAGGTCTCACTACACAGACAGACAGGTCTCACTACACAGACAGACAGACAGACAGGTCTCACTACACAGACAGACAGACAGGTCTCACTACACAGACAGACAGGTCTCACTACACAGACAGACAGGTCTCACTACAGACAGACAGACAGACAGACACGTCTCACTACACAGACAGACAGGTCTCACTACACAGACAGACAGACAGGTCTCACTACACAGACAGACAGGTCTCACTACAGACAGACAGACACGTCTCACTACACAGACAGACAGACAGACAGACAGGTCTCACTACACAGACAGACAGGTCTCACTACAGACAGACAGGTCTCACTACACAGACAGACAGGTCTCACTACACAGACAGACAGACAGGTCTCACTACAGACAGACAGACAGGTCTCACTACACAGACAGACAGACAGGTCTCACTACACAGACAGACAGGTCTCACTACACAGACAGACAGGTCTCACTACAGACAGACAGGCAGACAGACACGTCTCACTACACAGACAGACAGGTCTCACTACACAGACAGACAGGTCTCACTACACAGACAGACAGGTCTCACTACAGACAGACAGACACGTCTCACTACACAGACAGACAGACAGACAGGTCTCACTACACAGACAGACAGGTCTCACTACAGACAGACAGGTCTCACTACACAGACAGACAGGTCTCACTACACAGACAGACAGACAGGTCTCACTACAGACAGACAGACAGGTCTCACTACAGACAGACAGACAGGTCTCACTACACAGACAGACAGGTCTCACTACACAGACAGACAGACACGTCTCACTACACAGACAGACAGGTCTCACTACACAGACAGACAGGTCTCACTACACAGACAGACAGACAGACACGTCTCACTACAAACCTGCTGTCAAAATGTTTATTATGTCTTCAGTCTTGTCTTACAAACAGTAAAAACATGACCAGTCTTTAGTTGTTATATAACTGATAGTAAAACATGACTGTCAGCATTATTAGGACTTTAGTGATGTAGATATGAAGCAGAGTAAAGCTTTAAGGATGTTAGCTACAGATACACACAGGATTAAACCTATCATAACCTATCACAGTGCTGCACCGTGGCCAGCAGAGCTCTCCTATTGGGTTACACAGGACTCAGAGAGTGATTGACAGCTAGAGGGGCCAGTCAGAGTGGAGGTTCTCTCTGGGTATCGCTCCTTCAGGGATCATCGCCACGGTTACGCGTCATTGCCGCCACAGAGCAGGAGGAGGGCCTTACGGTAGTCACCAGAGGTATCAACCCTGCAACACACACATACAGAAGCAGACCATTATGTGAAGTCCATAGATAGGCTGGGAAGAGGTAGGAGAGACAGAGAGAGGTAGGAGAGACAGAGAGAGGTAGGAGAGGCAGAGAGAGGTAGGAGAGGCAGAGAGAGAGAGAGAGACAGAGAGAGGTAGGAGAGGCAGAGAGAGAGAGAGAGACAGAGAGAGGTAGGAGAGGCAGAGAGAGGTAGAGAGGCAGAGAGAGAGAGAGAGAGACAGAGAGAGGTAGGAGAGAGAGACAGAGAGAGGTAGGAGAGGCAGGAGAGAGAGACAGAGAGAGGTAGGAGAGGCAGAGAGAGAGAGAGAGACAGAGAGAGGTAGGAGAGGCAGAGAGAGAGAGAGACAGAGAGAGGTAGGGAGAGGCAAAGAGAGAAGAGAGACAGAGGTAGGAGAGATAAAGGTAGGAGAGAGAGACAGAGACAGAGAGAGGTAGGAGAGGCAAAGAGAGAGAGAGACAGAGGTAGGAGAGATAAAGGTAGGAGAGAGAGACAGAGACAGAGAGAGGTAGGAGAGGCAGAGAGAGAGAGAGACAGAGGAAGGAGAGATAAAGGTAGGAGAGAGAGACAGAGAGAGATACAGGTAGGAGAGAGAGACAGAGACAGAGAGAGATAAAGGTAGGAGAAGGCAGAGAGAGAGAGAGACAGAGGTAGGAAGAGATACAGGTAGGAGAGAGAGACAGAGACAGAGAGAGGTAGGAGAGATAAAGGTAGGAGAGAGAGACAGAGACAGAGAGAGGTAGGAGAGAGAGACAGAGGTAGGAGAGATAAAGGTAGGAGAGAGAGAGACAGAGGTACGGAGAGATAAAGGTAGGAGAGAGAGAGACAGAGGTAGAGAGATAAAGGTAGGAGAGAGAGGAGACAGAGGTAGGAGAGATAAAGGTAGGAGAGAGAGACAGAGGCAGAGAGAGGTAGGAGAGATAAAGGTAGGAGAGATAAAGGTAGGAGAGGCAGAGAGAGAGAGAGACAGAGGTAGGAGAGATAAAGGTAGGAGAGAGAGACAGAGAGAGGTAGGAGAGGCAGAGAGAGAGAGAGACAGAGGTAGGAGAGATAAAGGTAGGAGAGAGAGACAGAGGTAGGAGAGATAAAGGTAGGAGAGACAGAGAAAGACTGTCTCTGATCAGAAACTAGATGTTTTGGTTTCCCCCAGGCATAATGGGACCCATGTCGTCCAAAAAAGTTGACTCAAGTTTGCCAAAAAGCACCTGGAAGCACATGGGTGATCATCAAGACTCTTGGAGGAATGTAACAGATGAGTGTAACTTTTTGGGATGACATGGGTCCCATTATGCCTGGGGAAAAACCCAAACAGTGCATTCCACAGTAAGACCTCACACCAACGGTCCAGCAGGGTGGTGGTAGTGATGGTTTGGGGATGCTTTGCTAAAGAGCAGCAAGACAAATGATCCCAAAAACACACAATCAAGTCTACATGAAAATGGTTCAAAAGCAACCAATTTGATGTTTTGGAATGGCCTAGTCAAAGTCCAGACCGAATCCCAACTGGGGTGTTGTGGCAGGACTTGAAACGAGCAGTTCGTGCTTGAAAACCCAAAAATGTTGCAGAGTTAAAGCAATTCTGCATGCAAGAGTGGGCCAAAATTCCTCCACAGCGATGTGAGATACTGATCAACAACTACAGGAAGTGTTTGGTTGGAGTCATTGCAGCTAAAGGTGGACTGATCAACAACTACAGGAAGTGTTTGGTTGGAGTCATTGCAGCTAAAGGTGGACTGATCAACAACTACAGGAAGTGTTTGGTTGGAGTCATTGCAGCTAAAGGTGGACTGATCAACAACTACAGGAAGTGTTTGGTTGGAGTCATTGCAGCTAAAAGGTGGACTGATCAACTACAGGAAGTGTTTGGTTGGAGTCATTGCAGCTAAAGGTGGACTGATCAACTACAGGAAGTGTTTGGTTGGAGTCATTGCAGCTAAAGGTGGACTGATCAACTACAGGAAGTGTTTGGTTGGAGTCATTGCAGCTAAATGTGGACTGATCAACAACTACAGGAAGTGTTTGGTTGGAGTCATTGCAGCTAAAAGGTGGACTGATCAACTACAGGAAGTGTTTGGTTGGAGTCATTGCAGTTAGTTCTGTTTTTGTAAATGTGATTCAGTTTTACATGTTTTATACATTTGCATCTCTAAAAACCTGTTTTTTCTTTGTCATTATGGGCTGTTGTGTGAAGGTTGATGAGGGGAAAAACTATTGAATCCATTTAAGAATAAGGCTGTAACATAACGAAATGTGGGAAAATCAAGGGGTCTGAATACTTCGCACTGTATATAGTCATGGTAGGCTTTGAGGGGACTCCTATGGTAAGTACACCTATAGCTCATCTCTAGGCAGTAGTACTGTAGACTATCTTATCACTGACCTCAACCCAGAGTCTCTCAGAGCGTTCAGTCAGCCGACTGACCTCAACCCAGAGTCTCTCAGAGCGTTCAGTCAGCCGACTGACCTCAACCCAGAGTCTCTCAGAGCGTTCAGTCAGCCGACTGACCTCACCCAGAGTCTCTCAGAGCGTTCAGTCAGCCGACTGACCTCAACCCAGAGTCTCTCAGAGCGTTCAGTCAGCCGACTGACCTCAACCCAGAGTCTCTCAGAGCGTTCAGTCAGCCCACTGACCTCAACCCAGACTCCTATGGTAAGTACACCTATAGCTCATCTCTAGGCAGTAGTACTGTAGACTATCTTATCACTGACCTCAACCCAGAGTCTCTCAGAGCGTTCAGTCAGCCGACTGACCTCAACCCAGAGTCTCTCAGAGCGTTTCAGTCAGCCGACTGACCTCAACCCAGAGTCTCTCAGAGCGTTCAGTCAGTCCCACTGACCTCAACCCAGACTCCTATGGTAAGTACACCTATAGCTCATCTCTAGGCATCTCATATCTCTCATCTGTAGACTACCTGATCACTGACTTCAACCCAGAGTCTCTCAGAGCGTTCAGTCAGCCCACTGACCTCAACCCAGACTCCTATGGTAAGTACACCTATAGCTCATCTCTAGGCAGTAGTACTGTAGACTACCTTATCACTGACCTCAACCCAGAGTCTCTCAGAGCGTTCACAGTCCACTGGCACCCCTATCAGACCACAGCAAAATCATAGTCTAAATCACGCACCAAAGCCAAAGGAACTGAATAACATTAAGAAATACTATAGATGGAAGGAAAGTAGTGTGGAAATTTACCAAAAGACAATTAGGCAACAACAACAATAATGAGATAGAGAGGTAGAGAGAGAGAGGGAGGTAGAGGTAGAAGGAGGTAGAGAGAGAGAGAGGGGTAGAGGAGAGAGAGGTAGAGAGAGAGATAGAGAGAGAGGGAGGTAGAGTTAGAAGGAGGTAGAGAGAGAGAGAGAGAGAGAGGTAGAGAGAGACGAGATTCAGTATATACCTGTATAGCAGACTGCAGAGACTTGGTGTAGAGGCGTCTGTAATCAGCTCTGATATCCAACATGTCCACCTCACTACGACTCACCATCACTCTGATTAAGGTCTGGTCGTCGTTCCAGTTCCACCACCACCGCCCTGCACACACACACACAGTTCTAAAAACACATATCTAGTATAGAATGATCTTCTTCCTCGTATGGAGAAAATAGATTCTTACCGACATCGAATAGTACAGAGTCTCTGCAAAGTAGGCTGGACGCTCCGAGCACACTTTACTACAGAGGAGAGACAGAGATGGAGGAAGAGAGGCACAGAGAGAGACAGAGGAGAGAGACAGAGAGTGAGACACAGAGAGACAGAGAGAGAGAGAGACAGAGAGAGAGAGAGAGAAACACAGAGAGAGACACAGAGAGAGAGAGAGAGACACAGAGAGAGAGAAACACAGACGAGAGAGAGACACAGAGAGAGAGAGAGAGAGACA